>NC_133938.1:15904877-16205085 GCF_031877795.1 Strix aluco
TAGATGTTTGTATATTAACAGCATCGAACAAGTATAAGGTACTTCATTTAGAAAGGAAAAATAGCAAATGTAGAAATATAAATTGGGGAATAACTGCGCTGGCAGCAGCACTGAAGAGAGGTTTGGAAGTTACAACACAGCATCAAAATAAGTCAGGTTAATAATATGCAGGTGCTGCAAGAAAAGGAAAATTTTCTGGGAGGTCGCCTATAAGTACAATCAGTATTTCTGCTCTCCTCTGACGATGTCACAGCTGTAGTGCTTCGTTAAAAAAGAGCTAGAGGAATTAGTGAGAATCCAGAGTAGAACAACAAAAATGCTGAGAGGTTTGGAAATTGTAAGCTTTGCAGAAAGGTTGAAAAAAGTTGAATTCTTCCATTTAGAGAGTAAAAATCCAAATACACTGTAAATTCTTCAATTACATAAAATACTGCAATGAGGAGTATAACGACTGATTTTCTCCATGCCTCCCTGAGGAATTATGAATACTCACTGAGAGCAGTGGGGACTTAATATATTAGGAGATCTTTCTCAATAGTCAAGCCTTGGACATTTAAGCACTGGAACAGCTTATCTGTGGAAGCTCTCAAACCCTTGCAATTGACAGGTTTTTAAGAAGCACTGTGACAAAGATTCTTGCTTTAGAGAAGGAGGATGAGATCAAATAGATGACTCCTGCATTGTCTTTCCAGTCCTTCACTTCTGTGATTGGCCATTCTTTGCTGATTTTGTATATATGAAATATAGAGTGAAATAGTTCCCTAACACCTATCTTCTACAAAAACTGGAATATACCAGCTTCTTCAACCATACATCCTCGGGTCCCACCCCTGAGGAAGCAATGTATTTTTTAGGAATATTGTCTGTGAGATACAATCTACTCCTTGCAAATATACATGCTTGCATGAGCCATGTCACTTAGAGGACAGCTATCAATTCAGAAGTTTTCTCTTGCTGACTGGTGCAGGTGTTTCAGTAGGATGATCAATGTATTTCCACGATTGTATTGGAGTGCATGAAAAATGAACAATGTGAAATCAAATGGTGTGAGAGCTCAGGAACATGTCAACTCTGAAAACATTCAGCCTGGCAAAAACATGATAAACAGCAGCTCTTAAAAATGGTTGCTGTTTCCCCTTTCTATTCCATTCCCCCCACATTTGTTTTAAAAGTAATATATGACAAACTGACACTGTGTACAGGATTACAAATCCTGGCCTGTCAGTGTAAGCCTGAGAGCAGCTGCCCACCATATGCCTAAAAATAGTTTGGAGTTCTAGAAAATGCTAGAACTGGGGCTGGTTTCATCTTTGCCCTTGTCCTTTTTATGGAAGGATGGGCAGCCATGGGTCCTGCTTATGTGGAGATGCTAACTGCCCTCCCAAATTGTTTAACTAAAAATGAGATTTCAGTTGTATTGAAGATGATGGGTTTGACCCCATTTTCTCTGGGAAATCCAGAGCTACACGTCATCCCTTCTCATCCATTATGCAGGCTTAGCCTCCTTCTCTAGGACAAAGGAAATTTAATTCCCTCTTCTGCTCCCAGGAGAAAGGAAAGAGAGAGTAAGTCTATGCCTCTCACATCGTGGTGAGGTGTTAATGAAATATCCATAGAAAAGTTCATCACCTTAGTAATCTATTTCTGTTTTGTTTGGATTTTTTACCATTTTTTGGTTTGGCTGCTAAACTGAAAAATACGCTACACACACAGATCTGTAAACTGCAGGTCATGGTTTCCCACATAATTAGCTACCTACTTACAAGTAGCTAGATTTTTTCAAAAGTTATGTGACTAAGGGTAGTTAGCAATGGGGTGTTGGTAGTTTCTTCATACCTTCAGCTGAAACTAGCTCTGTATTATAAACCTTTTTTCTCCCTGTCAAATTCTCCCTTTACTAAAACGACATTGGATCCTGGAAAAATTCTGGAAGTCAGTCAGATTTATTTTTCTAACCATCATCATCATCATTTCAGTCACAGCACTATTTAAAGTAAGGCTTAGATAGTGATTTTTTTTTTTTTCTAAAAACTTAGAATCTCTTTTCCAGTACATATTTTGACTCAAATACAAGGATTTAGATGCAAAGTCCTTATACTATACAACAGCTTACACATATAATGTAGTTTGTGTATCTGAGAAGTCCCACAAATTTCTTAACATCATGTCAAACTTATAATCATTATTTCATTAAGATTTTACTTATGGAAAAAATAGAGAAGTTTCTAGACTTTACACCTACATTTATCCAATATTTAATCAAGTAGGTAACTAGATAAACATCAATAAGCTATTCCAAACATTTTCACTGTCCTTTCAACCTTTAGACATTTTTCTCTTAAGTGAAAAAAAAAATCATGTGGAAACACTTTTTGGATTCCTATCATGCTGTTAGACAGAAAAACTTTCTAATTTTTGAAGTCCAATTCTGGTTTCAATGTCATGGTGTTCATTCTATATTTTTTGATGCATGGTAGTCTTGTTTTCAGCCATGCTACAGCTTTCTTGACAGAAGTTGCTAGAAAACATTTACTTGCAGAAGATGGAAGATACATTGATCTCCACCAGTTGTTGCAGCTGCCTGGGTTTGAGGGATTTCTGCATTTTTCTTTTCCGCTTTCAGAATGCCTCTAACTCAAAACTTTTAAAAAAAAACAGTAAAGGTATATTTTTCTATGACTAACGGTTTGTTCTTTCATTCTTTACATCGCCTCCTAGTGATCAGAAATTGCTTTTCTTGCCCCATTCCCTTCAAAACTTTAGTTTCATTTAATGTAACCATTCTCCAACTTAACTGAAGTTCTAAACTTGAACATCACCTATCACAATATTTCACTTCCCTTTCTCTTTCATTTATTTGCTCCTCAATTCTAAATAAACTGTTGAAATTATAGGGACAATACCATTTTAGACTGAAATCCTCCCCTCCAAACTATACACAACATCACTAGCTTTCAAATCAACAGTTAGTACATTCCTGATCTAATTCTTCTCTGGCTACGGCAATGACATAGAAATTTTAGAGCAGTCACATTTTCCAGCTATTTTTATAAGCCTCACATTTTCCAAAGCTAATTTTCATAGTTTTATGTCTTACCTGGAATTTCCTGGGGAGTGGGCACTATCTCCCTACTCAGCAGCAGCTCATTTTTATTCAAGCTATTGCTATTCAGTCTCTAAGCTTCCTGCCTCAGCTTAGCAGTGTGAAGGATCCTGCATAGCCTCACTAAATTCTGCTATTAGATTGCTTTCTGTTTCTTTTATGAAAGTAAGGTTTATCACCAACTCAGCATCACTTCCACCTTGAACATCCTCACTCTGCCTTCAGTCCGTTGTCAATCTGCTGCCAATTCGTATAGAACTGGTGAAGCTATCAGTCTTTTCCCTACTAAAAAACAGTAAACCTAATTACTTGACCAGAACCCGAAAACAAAACCTAGTAGTGACTATCAGTCATTGCTTACTATTGTATATTCATTCTGTATAGAATACTCTGTAATGTTGGAAGAGCAAGTCTGTGACTCCATTTCACAAGGCTCACAGCAATGTGAATTGTTCTGAAATTACTGGGTGTCACCAGGAGTCAGATGCAGCCTGCTGATGTGGGTCTGTGCCCCCTTGCACTCTTCCCACAGTAGCTTGTGTGAGAGGCAGAATTTGGCCTGTGGCTCCTTCCAGGAAGCGGCTGTGATATTCAAGTCCCCCATGCCACCTTCCCTGCCTCACAACTTCCTCTCGCTACTTAAAGGCCACATGCTTTGTTGCAAAGTAAAAAGAAACTGTGGTGCTGTGCAGACATGCTGAGAGGTGTTTGCACTGTAGCAGAAGAGGACGAGATGGAAATACGTAGATGGGCCTTCCCTCAACTCAGAGAATCAACAACGGGTAACGTTAAAGCATGGATCAATATGCAATCTGCCACAACTGTCTGGTGGCTTATTCAGACCTTGGCAAGGAAGAAAGAATTTCCCTCCCTTGCTTTAGGGAAAGTGTTGATATAAAAACAATTATCAAAACCTCATCATCCAGCCATCTGATATTGATCCTTCCATGACAGCCAGTGCTCTGGATTCTTCAAAAATCAACACACCATTTCTAACAATTGATCCTACACAATACAAAACTATCATGTCAATCTGCCTTAAAACATAACTTTTTCAAAATGTACAGGAATAAAACTCCCTGTAAGAAAAGAGAAGACACATTCTCCCTCTTCTGAAATTTTGTCTAAAGAGTTCCATCAGGTTGGTCTCTCCATGGACCTCAGTGGAGCCTAATCAAGACACAGTGGTTCACAGGATTGAAGCAGCTCATGCAGATACAACCTTTGACTGAAATCCCATTCAGTGCAGGATCTCATTGATCAATTCTTGTAACACACCTAGTGTTTGCTCCTTCTCTTATCCAACAAAAATGGCTCCTTGTCCTCCCCTAAAATCACATAAAATTAATTCACAGGCAGTATCTTCATTTTAAGTCCAAGACCTCCACACAAGAGGAAAAAAAAAAAAAAAAAAGCCAAGAGTAATGCAGCTCAAGCCTCAAAATTCTCTGCCATGGTAATACAAAATAAGAGAATACACAGACTGTGAGAATTCTCACTCTTAACCTTCTCCTGACAAAATAAGTTAAGCTCAATGGCCCTGTTGTTCAGAATCATATGTAACAAGTATCTGAAGTGAGGCCTAATTCCAAGAGCTCAGGATGACACTTTTTAAAGCTTATGTTTTTCTGCTTTTTGGCACACAGGAGGGTTCATGTACCTATTGTCTTTTGATGGTGTAACATTAAATATCCTCTTTTCTTTCTGCTTGCAGCCTTTTGTTCTTCTCTTAAATGCAGCAGTAGATTTTTCATAACCTCCTGCATGTGAAATAGACTTCTCTGCTACTCCCTCCCTGTGTGGTAATCTTGTTTCACTAACATTACAATAATTTAAAGCCATACTGGTAAATCTTCTATTAAATACCTTGACAGCTGAGATCAGACAACACCATGCTACTAAGGAGTCCCCCTAAAAGACTTAAAATCTCTCACAGATGTGACAATAACTATTAGTTACTGCTAGTTTAATTTTTTTTTTCTTAATTTGTATGTCCAGGTTTACTGCCAATCAAACAAGCTGCATTTGAAAGCCTGTTTAATTTCCCAAATTCGATGAGAAGAATCCACAAAATGGAAGGAACAACATCCACAAATGAAAAGCGAACCACAGAGAAGGCATAATAATATGAACAGGGTAGCTAAGGGCTTGTGTTGGGAAAATACCTAAAAGTTCTGCATTAAGTGAGTGAAGAGTGAGATGAGGCGGCATTGTGATTTGGTTGTGATAGAATGAAGCACTCTGAAACTGCTATAAATCTGCAGGATTGCAGGTTTTCCTTCCTCCAGCATGGAAAGTTTGGAAGCTTATCCACAGGATCGGTTTCTGTAGGACAGGAAGATGCTTTGAGAAAAGGGCTACATAAACATGTATGCCTGACTGGAAAATGAAAGGAAAAAAAAAAAAAGGAAAGAAAAAAAACCCAAGGAAAATCTCTGGGGGTACAATTTTCCTCCTTTGATTCATCGTTAGAGTTTGTTGGGCTCAGTAAGAACCCTTGAAATTGCAGGCTGAGCCCACTGTGCCACAGACCTCCTGGCTGTGCCTGTAAGTACCATCTCACTGTGCCTTCCATTTGGAAGAAAAGATGCCCTGATGCAATGTCAAAATCTCCAAGGGCCCAATTATCCCAAATGGTGTTTATAAAGGGCTCCCAGTGAAGCTAGTTGAGAGCTACAGGTGCTCAATATTGAACTGAAAGTCAGTTCACTTTTACCACACATGAATTGAGGAGCTGAGCTTCAGGAAGCTAGATCTGAATATTTGGGGCTTGGCTCTTTCATGAGATAAAAGCCAAAGAATAAGCAGGCAGCTTGAACAGATTACAAAGAAAAGTCTCCCCATTTATAGTGTTTTAAAAGCAGGGGGAAGTTGTCTAGTTTGAAAATCATCTCTATTTATTACTTTTGCTTTCAGCCAATGCTCCATGGGGGTTTAATAATCTACAGAGAAGCCCTGCCTGGCAGTGGTGAGCAGGCAGTGTCCTGGAAGACACAGAGCAGAAGTGATGGCAGAGTCGTCTTGGAAGGTGGCAATTCAAAGCTCAATCAGGAACAACAGGCACAAGGATACTATTATGTGCCAAATCCCAGCACACTCCATTGAAGGCAGGTTGCGTGCAGGTGGGAATTACACAAGAAGTAGTTTATCCCTATCTTCTAAAAACATCTATTGCCCTGTAAGTTGCTTGCACTCCCTCAGTGACCTCCCTGTGACTGGTTCTGTGCAGTTTACCTGAGGTACAATTTATATCCTTGCAAACTGGTTGGTTATCAATTTGACTTCATGAAAGCCTTCTTATGTTACAGTCATTCACTATAAATTAAGTTAGCATGAGAAAATCAAGTGCATCAGTAACAGTTCAGCAACTGGTCAATAAGAAATCCATGCATAAACCATTTCTATTATCTGACATAATCCATAGATGCAGGGATGCAGGGAAGTCTGTTTTCATCATTCTTTGGGAAAGCAGTAACTTGCAATGGTAGAAGATTGCGATGAGTGCTTCTAGCCATCCTCTCTGTCAAGCAAGGACTGTTCCCCATCCCTGTGGGCACATCAACAGGGCTGCCTGGGCAAACTTTTTTTTCAAAGACTGTTTATAATCTGTCATGAGGAACACAGCTCTTCTTCCCTACGGACTATAAGAAAGGAAAGACACTTCTCAACAGCCAGAATGCAAAAAATCTTTTAGCTCATAACAAAGTTTAGGGGAAAAATGTTTCCTGAACTCGTGCTTTTCCCCTTTTCTACCCATCTTGCCCAACACATCTTGGTGAGTAGTCTTGTGGATGGAGTTATATTAGAAACTTTCAGGTTAGTAAGTTTATTCTGAATGCTGCATTATAATACACCTGACTGCCATTTAAGGAGTTTTTCTAGTTTTGTATTATTTCTATCTGTTGCCACATTTGTCAGTGAATTTCAAAAGACAGTTATAATTATTTATAGATGGTGATGGTTTTCCGAATTTTTTTCTATTTAGCTTGTCACAGATCTTGAGCAAGTTTGTAAAATTGCTTTTAGACCAAGTTCTGGCAATACAGTGTTTAGTATGGGTTACCTGAACATTATCTAAACAATAATAGTATCTGCCTGGCAAAAAGCCAACCAAAGGTAATGCAGGCTGAGTCTGTCTGCAGAGCAGTAATGATCTAATGACTAAAACTGAGAAATGCAAGGAAAATCTGGGATCCCCAGATACAATTAAGGTGTAAGCAGGCTGAGACGCAGAGAAGTAACCCCAGAGGGAGACAGGCAAAAGAATGATGATTAATATCAATACGTGTTATGCTTGATAGGACCAGTCACAGCAATTACACTAGTGATTCTAAAATGGGGGAAGGGCATATGGTTGCACATAAGGCTCAGAAGTGTCCAGATATCACCTAGATCATTGTAAAATAGTACCTGTACTGACTGTACCATGAGCTGTCCAAGAATACACATCCATGGAAAGCACTATGAATTTTGTTATGCCAAAATTTCTGCATTGCTATTAAAAATATAATTTTTACAGTCCAAATTCCTCTCTGGCTATTATAACAAAAGCATCTGCTCAGTGTTGCAACTCAAGACAAGACTGCCTGCCCTTCAAGTGAATGGGATTTTTGGAATAATCAGGATGATTACATTTTCCACTGCTGCAGGGATTTTTATTTACTTCTACAGCATATTAATACAGACAAGAAAAAAACAGATAAACATTTTTTTGGTTGTACTAGATGGTAAAAGTATATAATTACATCACTCAGAATCTCATCAACTCCCATCAGTCTAAGCTACTTTATGAACATATTTATAACTGCCGAGTATGGAGCAATTACGGGAAAACATTCTCCTTTCTGAATGCATCTGCACATTTAGTATGGTATGATCTAATTAAAGTCACTTCCATTAATGTCAACTGGAGTATTTCCACTCCAGGTTAAGGCAAAGACACAATAGGCACAAGAGGACCCTACTTACTACAGCCAAAGCTTCAATATTAACAAAATAAGAGTATTTCTAAAAGTGATCTGAAACATGACCCAAATACAAACCTTATCTGAGACACCAAGTTGTTTGGCTTTATTTTCTCCATAGGAGTCAAAAACCTTCCTATTTAGTGTGGGGTATCATGCAGGAAACTGTAGTCTAAACAGATACCATCTGGGGACAAGAAATTAGGGGAGAAAACAAAGATCGAAGGTCCATGTTCCATTATTTACAGGCAGTTGAAATTGATCTCAATATTTCTCTCAATTATTTTGTTTTCTGAGAGAGACAGTGATATATTTTAGGGTCTCCTGTGCCTAAAAGCTCTATCAGTGCTATTATCTGATCGACAATGGAAAGAAGTTAAAAAAAGAAAACAAACAGTGAGTGTAGTTTGATAAAGTTATTAAGACAGACTACTTGTTTTTAATGGAGAAAAGAGAAAAGATCTGAAGCACTTTAAAAGTGAAAAGTTAACACAACAGGCAAGTTTAACAGGCTTAATTCATAATTCCATAGTAAATTCATATTGATTTTTTCTCACCAATACTGTCTTTATCTAAACAACTTTGACTGTCAAAAGCCTGGGGATACTGCCAAAGACCACTTCATTAATACATCCAATAGGAATTGTTAAGTCTCACAAATATAACTAGTTTATGTTTGTTTCAGGACAAGAGGCACAATTAAATATTCCAGCTTGAGCAACAAAATTCATTTCGGAGATCTGTCAAGAGGCCAAATGCCTTTGCTCACATGACCAAGAATATTTAGGAAAAGTTTTTAATAGCTGAGCAGAAACTACACACAGTGTCATTGACTTCAAAGGCCTTTCACTTACTTATATTGAAGAAGCAGCTTTGTCTAACATGCTGGATTTGTTTTCTTTAAAGGAAAATCCATGGAATGTGTATATTGACCCAATGTCAAGGTAAGTACATATGGAGGTTTTTTTCTTTACATTCTAAGCTGGATTCTTCAATGATAGACTTAATTTTAAGTGTAATTAGAGTGGGGTAGTTAGTGACAAAGCAAGTCCTTTGTTTCAAATAACCAGATTTGTGAGTAACTTTTAATGAAGCTGATTTGATCTTTAGTTTTCAAAATTAAGAAGGCAGAGAGCATATACATATTATGTCAAAACACAGTGCTGAGCACAGAGATTAAAAAAGAAAAAATTCTAGACCATATTAACAAGACAGGGTGAATATAGTTAAGGAATTCAAACTTGTAAAAACTTTAGTGACAATTTAACATTACTTTTGAGGACACATTACTATCTTCCATTTTCTTTCTCTGTACACTGCTAATAAAACATTCAGAACATTAAGTACACAGGCAGAATTAGAAGGACATGTAATTAACTGCTGACACACTAGAAAAGGCACAGTTTCTCTGGTTCCTCCAGAAAAAAAAAAAAAAAAAAGGAGTGTCCAACTAATTATATTAGTAGACAGTCATAAGCACAAGAAAGCCACTTTATACTTAAAAATACCACTGTCACAGTAGTGACAGACTGAACCTGCCTAAGAGAAACCAAGCATTTCACAGGGAACAACCAGGAAAAGAGAGTTGGCACATGAGCACCAAGCTCCAAAATGGATACAAATTGGTATAGGACTTTTTACTAACAAGCAGAAAAATTCCTCTTTCTCTTCCTGCTTGTCCCAATTATTTTACATTTGAAGGGATTTCTGAGTTTGGGGTATTTTGCTTTTTTCTTCTTTTTACTAAGTATTAGGTAAAATTATGTCTTATCACAAACATTAGGTAACATAAATAAGATAGTGAGCAGTATGATTTGCATTCTTATACAATCACATTACACAAGCCAGATCTACATTTAAGCGTTTCAAATAAATAAACCAAAAGAAATATGGCAAGACATACAAAGTACAACTGGAAAGCTGCCCCCTCTTCTATGCAGACATACATGCATATTTCTACACACCTACAGTTTCTTGGTAACTTTGAGTTATCACTTCTTAGTAGTTGCTCTAGCCTAATTATTTTAGTTACACACTAAGACATCAACTTTTTCACAATTTCTGAGTAGCAGTGATTTCCAACAAATTTCCACCAGAACAGTACATAACTCATGAGTCTTTACAGCAGGGAAATATCCTACTCTGACATTGTCAAAAATGACATGAGACAATCTTGCTCCAAAAGGAAGGATATCTCATGCTAAGACTTGATTGATAAAAGAAATCAGATTGAGTTCCTGACTATTTCACAGTCTTTCATCATGGCCTGAGGCAAGTAGTTTAACCTCTGTGTATCTACTTGCTATGACTAAAATGAGTATAATAACATTTTTTTCCTTTATTTTTTGTCTGCCTTGCCTTTGGGTATTCTCCAGCAAGGCATGTTTTTCACTTTGGGTTCAGTCCTGCTAAAGTGCACACACTTCAACAGAATTACCCGTGTACTTACTGTTGCACACATTTAAGGCAATCTGCTGCACTGGGAAAAGCACCTACCACAACAAAGCTTAAAAAATACCATGAAATATATAAATAATACCTGCTTATCAATACCCTTCATGGTTACCATGTACTGGTTTTTATGAAGAACTTATTAAAATAATTATGCCAGTGATATTCCTATATTATAAAAAGGAGTCTAGAATTACAACTGAGACCTGGGATATTTAAAAAGTACACTCAAGCTTAGTTTCAGTGGTTTCACATACTATAGCAAAGTTACATGGGCTCTACGTCTGCAGGAACAAGGCTCTAATAGGTGTAAGTACTAAATATATTAAAAAGTGACCAAAGAATCATTAAATCAACAGGTCTAAAATGTCTTACACCAACAACTGCACCTTGCAAAGCAAAACCTAAAAGTTTTACATTTGGTGTGCTGTCAACATTGTGTGAAATCTCCTTTTTAAAAGACTATTCCTATAATGTAAGATTTGAGGTAGTTATTAGTGAAATGCTGTTACTTCATTTTATTGATATGACTAATTTAATGTGTTAAAAATAATACATGGTAGGAATCATTCAGCTCCTGCAGCAGCAGAAAGGTGTTTACAAGAAGGACATTTTTTCAAACTAACAAAAAACGAACGTGTGGCATGTCTCTAGCCTCCAGGTAATTCTTGACCCAGAATATGCATTACTTTATTTTTTCTCTTCTTTTCTTATAATTGGCTTATTGCAATATCATTATGAACAATATTTTGTATTTATTAAATAACATCTATTCACAAAACTGATTTCCTAGTTGACAGGGACTCTACAGTGTCCATCACTGCTGCTATTACTAGATTCCTCTAGTGCTCTACTGCTGCTCTAAGCATGCTGCACACACAAGCATTTTTTCCTCATTCTCCCCCTCCTGCGCTACCTCAGGCCAAACATCTTTTGTCTTTCTGTTTTCAGTGCCCCATAAAGCAAATCTGTTGTCAATCTGAGGACACCTGGAATGAACTTAGCAGTGGATTCCTTGACCTTTTTAACACATGGGGGTCAAAAATCACCATCAGCCGTTGGAGAGAAAAATGTGAAAGATCAAAGTCTTCCACTCCCACTACTGTTCTTGTTTTCCTTTGTTGATATGTGCCCTGCTGACAGAAACCAGCAATTTTTATCTCAAAAGTGCAAATATTTGATAGGAAACTGAGGCCAGATGTATAAACCTAAAACAAACAGCAAATATTTCTGTGATTCTTTTAACAGCACTGGAAAAGGTTCTTTTTAACAAACAAAATCTTTTTCCTGGAGGGTTTGTAAATCAAACATTGTAGCTTTTATTAGTTGATAAACTGTTGATACTAAATAAGAGCTGACTTTAAGCCCAAGAGCAAGTGCATAGACTCCCTTCATTGTTGAGCTGAGATATGCAAAAAGTAAACAACATAAATCATTAAAACTTTGCTTTGTACGAGTATTTAATGATAATAATATACAGCATTTTGGTAGAATAGGCAATTTTTTTAAAAAAATACTTTTTTTTTAATTAGTGTCTCTGCAAATCTATATCCTACAGAAAATTATTCATTTTCTTTCTTTTTCCTTGAAATAAAATTTTTCTCTTTCGTTTTCCAACTATTAGTTTTCTCTGCTGACCTTTATGTGGCCCAAATTTTAGAGCAATGTAATGAAAATGCCTCCAAGCACCTTAACACTTCTAAATTGTTTATATTCCAAACTGACTCCATCCCAAATCAAATGTCAATATATATCTGGTCTTTTAAAAAAGCACAACATTCTTTTTGAAGTATGTTCAGAGAAGCATTGAAGAAAGAAAAGAATAAGAGCGCAGAATCAAAAGAACATGGATTTGGTCTACTGTTGTACCTAATTTGTCTTGTAAAGTTAGACACTGAATTCCCGCAGCTGTTCCCATTTTTTTGCAACTCAACACAAAATTGAACGAGTATAAGGTGTGAAGTTGCCACTGAGAAAGAGGCTGATAAAACTTCAGGGCACCTACCACAGTATCAGCAAGGACCCCTCTGATATAATTTTAACATAAAGTCCCTTATTTCCTTAAACCATTTTCCTTTGCACCATTGTCACATGGAGTGTCACAGTCTTTAAATGTGCTAATAATCCAGGAATCTTTATGTTCAGATATGAATTCTACCCATGCAATTGCAGTTAAACTGACTATGCATGAAAAAAGCATAATTTGGGATTGAGGTTTGTCAAGGATTTATTGTTTGGTGGCACAAGTATCCTTGGAGAAGTCAGAGCGTTTGTCCATGCCCCTTACCCTCTTGGCATAGAAACTAGGAAGATGCTGCATGCCATCTTGTAAGTGGCTTAAGAAAGGGCTACTGCTAAAGACCAAGGCATCTGTCTCAGGAGTTCTATCATGCAAGTGGACATGATATCAATGCGGGGGTCAGAATATGTGTCTACTTAAAAGGGTACAATCCAAGAAATCACCCTGTTGTTGAGTTCCCTTCACACACTGCATACATAATAAGTACAAAATCAGGCAATGTACGTTATAAAGAGCTAACTTTTGAAATGTGCCGAAGTATCAAAACATAGCACATGTTGAAAATCACTAGGTGATTTATCAACTAACCAAAATGTCTGAACAAGTCCTTAGAGAATCTTAAGGCACAAGAAATTTCCACACCAACTTAATCAATCCCCACTATGATTTCCATGATTTGATGTTTTTAGAGAATTTTGATCCAGTCTTAATTCCCATAGCTTTACCATCTGCACGGCATTTTTATGAAAGGTAATTTTATCCCTTCTGCCAACCTGTTAAACATTGTCATGGGAGGATTTATTAGTTTCCATGACTCCAGACAATATTTTATTCTCCCTCAGTTTTCAGCTGGCAGAGCCAGGTTCCTAATTCTATCAATTGAAAGCACTGAAACCATTCATTAATAAAAGGCTCTAATCTATCTGTTCTGTGACTCAAGAGCAACACTTGCCTTTCAGTCCCCAGTTGTCAACCTCTTGCACAGAAAGAGCGAGAGAAAAAAAAAAGTTTTTCTGTGTGATGTAAATCTCTGCAAGTTAAGAACTCTAGGTAGAGCTCGCCCACTTGTACTTTCAGAAGTACAAACATCAGAAGTCTAGTTGATACAATGTGTTGGAGAAATGTAATATTCAATTAAGCTCTAAACTTTTTAAAAGCACCAAATTCATTTTACTCTTAAAACTCTACACACACTACTGATGATCTTTAATTATCATAGTGCAGTGATTAATAAAAGTAGCAATGTGCCCGGCAGGCTAAGCGCACATGAATTCTTTCTGCTTTAGGGAAGCCTGAAATGCATGACAGTGGATTCTTTCCAAACGTATTTATCAGAAAGCTGTTTATCTTCTGTAGTAGAGCTTGATTCATAGTCATTCCATTTGTGTCAATGAATGCAGCACAAGGCCTTTAATACTCCCTGGTTGGGAGCTAATGCCTTTAGCTTTCCATTAGGTAATTTGAAAGACCTATTCATTTTTTTTCACAGTCAGCTAACTAATTCTTTAACACTTCATTTCAATACCACTAACACTTACTAAGGGATTGACTTCACTAAGTGAACAATCTCAGCTGTCTCAACATTTCATCGTTACCTGACATATATAGCTGTGTCTAAATCAATGAATCACACTGAGGTAGTCTATCCCCTTGAGCATTTTTTCTTTTTTTTTTTTTTTAAACATCTAGTCCCAGTGCTCCTCTTTATTGTTTAATGGGAAACTTCCAAGATCTATAGAGAGTATGATATACTTGCTTTTTTACCCCCATTTCTATGCTGTTCTTCTACTCAAATTGCAAACTATCAGCTCTCCATTTCAAGAACCAGGATTGCATTTCAAAATGCTTCATTTCTGATGTACCTCATGGCAAAGGTGGCAAAGAAAAGACTAAGTTTCTTCCTTCCCTTTAGTCTGCAAAGACAATCAGATATCGTTATGACAGGTAGAGTGTAGGAAAGGTGAACTGGCTTCTTTTTTTACCCCCAGCTTCTCAGAATTCATTCTCTTCCAGTAAAATTCTATCAAGTACACCAAGGATGAATACCAGGGATAAATTCATGAAAGTTTTCAAGATGAATCAGTGAACACATATTGCGTTTAGATTTCTGTTGGCATCAGCTTTGACTATAAAAAAATACCAGATCAAAATGTGGTCATTTATTTACTCCAGACATGCCTTAGAAAGTGAAAAATGGTAAAATTTTATCTCCTGGCATGTCTACCCCACAGACAGCAGTATAAGGAAGTTCCTAGTAAAAGATACCAAAGCACACATTAGAAACAAAGTATCACTAAATTCAAGCTAACCTTCTTTCAGAGCCTTCGCTAAACGCCATAAAAGGGCCCTACCAAGACGCAGAACATGCAACTTTTCGCTACCAGCCTGTTTGAGCATGGTGTCTTTGCAGATTTTGCTGCTCCGAAGAAGTTATTTCCCCTCCATTGCCAAATTGCCCATGTCTCAAATGCATCACCCTGAAGGGTATTGCAAGAAGTTACTTGCTTTGAATCTTTTTGAATCAACTTTGCAGTTGAATAATGTCAGGATTTAAATTTTTTTTACACTACATAGCACATCAGTAGTGCACAGGTAGTATGTAACCTTATTTTTGGCACAACCAGGTTTGCATTACACTGTTCAAAACAAACAAAACCCCACAAAAAACCTGACACAAAACAAAAAAAGCACCAACAGTCTCCTGGAAGGAAAATAGTCAGATGAGAAAAAACTGTCTCTGGAAGCTTTTCAGTATTAGCTTTAGTGATCTAAAACATCAAGTTAGCTTTGTCTTTCCAGAGGAATGTTAGCTGAGGAAGAAAAGCTGGTGTTTGCCTGTAGGATGCCTGTCGCTGTGGTCTCTCCAGGGCAAGCTCTAAACTCTTTTGTGATTTTCATTTCTATGAAAAACAGAAGGGGACCAAATCTCAAATAATCAGTTCGTTTCATATACTGAGGATCAACAGTCACCTTTCTACTCAAGTCTGAGTGAATTCCCTTGCCAGCAGAAAGCAGGTGTCAACTTCAATCTTACAACTTCTGCTTCTTTAATGAATCTTATAGCAGATATAATATACTTTGATGTTTTACTGCCATAAGAAATTACGCCTTTATACAATTCAAAGCTGGCTTCTCCACATTTAGAGTTACAGTATACTTTTACGATAACTAAATAATTTTCAAACTTTTGTACTTAAACACCATTTAGGTACCTAAAGGCATCCCAGTTTTCAAAGGTAACTACAACTCAACTTGACTAGGAGCGAGTAATAAAAAAACAAGAAACATTAAATAAATGCAAATAAATTACAAAACCTCTTTTTGAGTACAGAATAAACTACTACTGTACTGAACACTGGGTATATGGGTGTATTATCTTGGAATCTCATCATTATGATAGGTTTTTACAGTGAAAAGGCAATGAAGTCTCATATAAATCAGAACCAATTCACTTTCTTCATGACTGCAAAGCCTCGTGTTACTTCTACTGTCAGAAAAGAGAATCACTTCATAGGAAATGGTAGAACCAGCTACACACATTCAGCACTCTAACACAGAAATCACATTATAAGATTACTATTGAGTTCTTTTAACTCAGACAAAGCCCTGTTGTTAGCAAGTGATACTTTGTATTTGGCCATGATTTGTAAAAGTGGGTAATATTTTCCATTTGTATTATAAATTTAATCACTGGATATGAAAGTCAACTAGTGCTTATTGGCTGCTTATGTGCAATATGATTCTTAAGAAAGTGTCTGGTTTTTTGGATACAGAAATGAAAACACCAAATTAGCTGATATTCCCCAAATATCCTCAACACCTCTGGAAGAACAGGGTAGGAAAGCCAGTACTCCTGAACTCCAAGCTCCTGTGCCTTCACCAGTAGAACAACTTTCCTAACTTTAAACACCATTCTTACAATTTTTTAAATGAGAAGGACAGGGAGGAAAAAGAACAAACAGAGCTAAAAGGAGAGGTCATGCATTAGTCAAAATATTAAGTAAGTCAGTTTTGAATGAGCACTGATTTAATTCTTCACAGAACTCATACTTTTCGAGTAAATTTTAAGACGTTTTAAAAATATCATCACTATGATAGTCTTGGGAAGTTGGCCCCCTTTCACAAAAATAAATCTATCTGGAGGATGAAGAATTAGAAATCACTTACATTATTTTACAGAACTCCTATATAAATAAAATGGGTTTAGAAGAGAATGTGCAACATCAAAAATCCAGCCTCCAGTCTCAAATAACTCTGTTCCAGTAATTTCAAAGACTTTCATAAAATCTAGAAAACAAAGCTGAATCTCAATTAAGGACTGCTGAAGGGAGAATGGTATCCTATAACACTGACATCTGGACTACTGCTAGCGCATGTAATGTATATCTGTCACTGACAGTTTATCAGGTTATATATAATTCTGAATCATTAGTCATGTCTTTCTCAGCAAGCACAGGAATCTGCAAAACCAACATAGTCATGGAAGTACCTTTGGAGGACAAACTCACATGTAACAATCTTAGAAGGTAATCATAAGCCATTAATATAATGCAGACCATAAATGTCAATACAAATAGTTAAGTGCATGTCAACAAGCAGGATATAGGCATGACTGACCTGGACAATCAACTTAATATGGCAAATGATAGCTTTGTAAATATCTCCAGCATTGGATACACATTTAATCTCCGCATGCTAAAGATCCAATAGGAAAAAAGCAAAATCCAACATTATTTCATAAGCGAAGAAAAAAAAATCTGTTCCTATTTCCATAGCCTTGTAAAAAATCTTCTGAAAAATGTCCAAGAATGCAGCGTGCCCCAACGCAAACTTGTTCAAGATGTAGCTAGCAGATAAAATCCTACACGTGACACCGACTGTTTAAACAGAGGCAGGCTCTACATGCCCTGTCATTTGATCATGATATTGATTGATCATTTCTATTACTGGACTAGACTGTAATGAAAAGCCTTGTGAATGTGCTAAGACCACTTTAACAGCTCACTAGAGACCCAAGTGTGGAAGGAGCATGCCTAAGCCAAGTTCTATATGCAGTCCATATACCACTATGAATAATGAAGTGTTTTAGGCAAAAAAGAAGATATTACAATGAGCATTTTTTTCTGTCACTGAGATTTTTTTGAGGAATTCTACTGACAATTGATTGGGTGTTTTAGGACTGGGGGATATGTTTAACCATTTGGTTGAATCCTCAACCATAAACTGTTTTTCTGAATAGTAACTTAGTGGAAGAGGCAGGAATTTATATACTTTTAGGACCAAAAAACATGAGCAAGCCTGATAACAGACTGCTGTAGAGAACTGTTGTTTGCAAACACTTCACTAGCACTGCTATTAATTCCTCCCAAAACACAGCAGTTTTCTGTAAAAACACAGTGAAATTGCTGTGGAGAAATGTACAGTACATAGGCTTCCTATGTACATTGGGAGCACGATAGACATGAATATAGTTTAGCATAATGTTGGAAGTGATATCTTAAAAATGCTAACTCATTTCTTTTCATAAGAAACTGTAGTCCTAAATGCATTCATTTAATTATTCACATTTCCTGTTAGCATCTGAATACTCAGACAAAAACTTTAGAAATTACATACAATTGTACAATCAACTTAGAGCTATAGTTCTGCTTAAAAATCTCCCTTCTGAGGCATATAACTACAAAAAAGAAAGAGGTTATCAGAAGAATGAGACCTCTCAGACTCTATTCTAGCAGTGTCATTATCAGCTCATGCCCATAACAAAATTAATTCCTCAGTTCGACCAGGAATGACAGTCTCATTATCCATATTAGAATGATGACAGAAAATAAGAAAATGTAGCAAACACTGAAAATTCTGAAAAAAACAAAAATTGTTTCAGGGTGAAGACTGCTTTATTTAAGTTTTCAGAACATGTTATTACTTTATTAAACAAAATTAAATGTTGAAAAGCTTTTTTTTCAAATAGAAGTCAAAATATTTTAAATAAAAATACTATATAAGCTCTTTTTATAAATTACAAGCGAGCTGTTTTATGAAAATTAACATGATTTTATTAAATATTTGGGTGTAGTCAATTTTGTCCTGCTCTGTTCCTAGTATAGGGGGAAAAGTGGTTTCAAAGCAGACGAAGTAGACTAACAACACATAATGGTTCTGGAAAAGTCAAAAGATTAAACTGCAGCAGCTGTATAGACGATATGAATTTCATTATATTTGTGGCGCATGTATGAAACAAACTGCCTGTCTCCTTTTCCCCAGAACAGACCAGTTTCATAGTAACACATTTTCATAATATAATGTGTTAGAATTGATGGCTTTAAAGAACTGACCCATTTGGATTAATGATCCTTATCACACTGTTACACATTTGAACTAAAGCAGCAGCTTTATTTGCTGACAGTATTCAGAACTGAGGTTATTATTTAATTTTGATCAGAGACCTATTTTTGCCCAGACATGAATTACAGCAACAGAAATGCTAAAAGAAAAAATAGCATATGGCTAATTGATTGGGTGAATAAACAACTGTCCTTTCCTTTTAAGAGCCTTCTACCAAATATTCACTTGAGGCTTATGAGCAGCAAGCATTCACGGAGTGTCTGCTCATGGCATCAAAGTAAAGGCAGGAAACAAATCTTAATGCTTGCCTCAATGCAGAGGAAGTGCCATTCTCTTAAATTTATCCCACAATATCATGTAGATTAAAAGACAATTCAATATGTTTTCATATATATCCAATGAATAGAGCCTAAATCAGAAAAAGGTTCCTTTACAGAGACATGGGATTTGGGCCAAACCCCTTTGGTGAGGAATGTCTTAGAAATGGCCAGTTAGAGCAAAGTAAACATCTTAAGTGTGGGTTTCCTCCAGCCAGCAGGAGTCATTCATTAGGGGCCTTCAAGAGATAAGAAAAGTACTGACATGCTTGGGGATTAGCAGCTAAAATTAGACACTCACTCTGCACTCCTCATACATTTGTCACCATGAGATATAAACATTTATGTCAGTGATAACAAACCACTTACCTTATTTGACTATTTTGAACACCAGTGGAATTTAAGGAATATCATAGCAGTGTGTTATGTTTCTGGTAGAGAAAAATGATCTCACAATTGCAATGTTTTTAGATGCTATAAATTGCGCAATCTTTGCCTTCTCTCACCCCAAAAGAGCAAGTCTCGTAACTACCACACAAATATTCTTGATCACTGCAGTGTAATAATATAGTGATTAGCTTGTTGTACAGTTAGCATGTGGCAGAAAATTCAATATTTTCATCTTAAGGCCAGTGGGAGTTGATGATCAGCACTTTAATTGTGTCTCTTCATTGTTAACTTCTGAATAATTCCTAATGCTAATTCCAATTTTCACGCTTTCCTGCAAAATGAAATCAACACCTATGAAATTTAACACATTGCAGCTTATGCCAGAAACTTACTCTAAAACTTTGAGTAAAGTCAAGTAAAAGTGTATTTGAGTGATGAGGTTTAAATTAGAATCATAGCATTTGACTTCTTACATTTCCGAAAGGATTTCACCTATGAACACCAAACAGGATTTTTATCCTTGCAGGATATATAACAAACATTTGTTGAGGAAGTTCATCTTGCAAATTCTTACTTATAAAGCAAGTTCGTTATGACTGTGGGAACTTTGTATTTACAAGGAAAAAATATAGTTCATTTTCAAAAAATCCTTTCAATTCAAAAATAAATAATGCGAACAGTAAGTGTCTGTATGGTCTGGAGATGCTCTATGCCTTTAGTATTTGGGTGACATTTCCTGTGTATTTGCTTACTCTAAAGTATATTTGAATGCCGGAGGTTCTACCGTGTTCTCTTAAAATGCCACTACTCTGAAAAGTGACTTCAAAAGATAGGATTGTTTGATGTTTATTGTTTCTTAGTGATTTTGGTACCAAATGAGTTCCAGTTCAAAGTTAAAAAGATTACTTGCTTTCTGATTGTTAGATCTGCAAATTGATTCTAGTTCCAAAAAGTCAAGAGGCTCCCATTGCTAAAATTTCTACAGGATTTCAATGTTCTATATTTTGTTGCAATGATATTAATTGGGATGACACTGTTTCTCAAGAAATGTGCATTCCATCAATATTATTTCTTGATGATGCAACATAAAGAATAGCATCTACTCTATACCTTAAAACCCTATTTTAAAAATAGAGTCTATCTGTATTCCTGAGCAGGCAAATGCAATTATTTACACTGCGACCTGTGGAGAAAAAACACCAAACTTTGAAGCAACTAAGTGATGCAGCTACTAATTTTAGGAATTTTTTGGGATAGCTTTAAGGCAAATACAGCACGAGATTAAGACAAAGTTTCTTTCGCTATTGGTTTCTCAATTAGACAGAGGGGTCTTGAAGATACCAGCCAATTAACAGTTAAGGGGGATTCCACAGTGTCATAGGATATGTTTTCTTCACCTTTGCTTTCAGGTTATCCCATGCTTTTCCAACCATGTCTGATCCCTCAGGGCTAAAGTGGAAAATACTTCATTACAAAACTTTTTTACTGTAATCTTCTTGGACAGAAGCTTTTTAGATACAGTCAAATTCCGCTTATACAAAGGAAACAAAGTTTTGACTCATTTTTTTACCCTGCAACTTTGATAATTGAAAACCGCAAGAAAATTGATTGGGATAGCAGATCACTAGGGCAGCACACTACCTCATTTGGCATAGGAACAAGAAAAATAGTGCCAACTGAATTTACACTGTAAATTACTCTAGATCTGTCCTTGATAGCTACACCTTATCTATCATTAATGATCTGCTTACTATTTGAACAAAACTAAAGTACCCCATTTACATATATAGTAAACAGCTCTTCCCTTAGCAAACAGATTTGATTCAGTCTGTCCTAGACTGCACTAGACTCCTTAGTACACACAAGACTCTCAATATTATACTCAACAGAAGGTTGGTCTCTAGAGTCTATCTTCTTGGTACAAAAAACTGTGTTCTTTTAAGAACTTAAGTATCTCAATCTCTTCAGTAGTCTTAATGTAATTTTCAATTTTTATTACTTGGACTCTTACAAAAGAAAAAGCAACCCAATCAATTTCTGTTAAAAACTCATCTTAATAACATGTTGCTTAGCGGAGTTCTATGTCAAGAATCGTTAAACACACATTCAAACTAAAATACTGTTTGGTGACTAATCTTTCTCTCCCAACCCCCACTGACTCCTGCTAACTGTAGTCGAATCTCTCTGTGGCAAAGGTGAAGGTAATTCTTTGACTCTTCCTTTTAAAGACTTAACCCAACCCCCTGCTGGCTGCTTTTTAAATTTTGGTGTCTAGAGGTAACTGGACTTCTCAGGTGCATCATTTCCAAGTTGACTGGATGATTTTTAAACTTTTTCAGACTAATTATTCAGGGATTTACAGTCCTTATCCTGAATGCCAGACATCCATGATATGCAAGGACACCCAGAATTTTATACAAGCAAGACATCAGCATGATGCAGATATAGTCAGATGCAGGTATATGCTCCCCTACGAAGTATAAAGAAATGCTGTGATAAATCAAGGTTGTTTACCAGGAATTTAAAGATAAAAGTGCTTGTGGAACAGTTGATTCTAAAGAAAAGAAAACCTCACAGGCCAAAAAATGCAGAGTTAATCTTAACCTGCATCAGTATTCCTATCACCTGAGCATTGTTTATCACTGTCACATACTTGAAATTAAAATGCTAAAGACAAATCTTAGAATGCAAAGCATTTTCCAGAAGATAAATCCAAAAGGAATGAGAAGAATTAAATCAACAGATGAGTTACATTCATTATTGCTGGTGCTGTTATGGCAGTTTCAGGCTGCACAGCAGTCCTCAGGAATATAAGAAGGGTGGATGGAAAGAATATGTAGATTCTCAGTGAGAAAGTATTTCCTGTAGGGTAGCTTTTATCCTCTCCATTAAAACTCATACCCACTGAACTCAGATTATGGTGAACTAGGATTATATTAAATCCTTCCTTACTTTATGAACACTGGTTCAGTTTCTCAGTTAGTGTAATATTGTACTGTAATATTGCTACTGACTTCAGTGGTGCTACACCAGCTCACTTCTGCTTAGGCTGGCTAAATAAGTAGTAAAACTCTGTTGGTTTTAATATATTATTAGTCTAGAGGTTTCCCCATATTCCCTTTTCATCTGTTAATTGAGATAATTTTTATTATGTTTCTCTCTCTAGCTAATGACTCAGCACTTCTTTCATTCCTATTAACATTTTATTTTTGTGAATATTGACACAGAACACGTTTATAATTGTTCAATAAATACTATACCATATAGAAAAAAACCAGTATGAATAAATTCTAGGAAAGTAAAAGACTATGACTCCTTTATGGAATCTCATTTAAAATGGATCACAGCATCCTATTGTACCCTGTTACAATATCAAAGGCATTACACTTAAATTAAAGAAGCAGAAATAAGGGAAACCATCCAGATGAATAAAAATACTTGCTCAGGGGAATAGCTTTATTTGAATCCTGAAACTGTATATATATATGAAAATCTTCATTATCAAGAAAAATCCGAGATGCTGCGACAAGGCCTCTTCTAGTAATCCACAACTGAAATGATTTCTGGTAGTCCTCTGGGTCAAAAAAGGCCCCTTGGACAATTTATGTCGTAGGAGTATGATCCAGAAAGAAAAAAAGACTTTGAATATTTGAGGATTCGCACTACTTCAGTAGCTGTACATCTTAGCTTTGTCTTCCATGTCATCAGCTCTGAGAGACTAAGATTCATTACCCTCTGCTCCTTTATTAACTGTGCTACCAAAGGCTTATGATCCCTGCATGACTCAAGATCTCACTTCAACATCAACTTGGTTCAAGATCGATGCCACTTTTTGTCAATATTATTCAAAGACTCTGGATGTGCATCTCATTTTTTATTTAAGGCATCTATGTACTTAGTCATACCAAGGTATGTACAGGTCTGACAAAAGTAGGTACAGTTTACTAACTTTAGCTGAACTGAATCTATTGAAACTAGAACTGAATTTGGTCAGTTGGCATTCAAAATTAAGTCCACCCATATGGGTAAAATCCATGCTTATTCTATTACCATCTTCAAATAATATGTCATCAAGTATATTTTTATTAGAAAAATCTGTTTGTGCTACTAATAATTAGAGGGCATGATCGTAAAACACCTTAAGAATTTAAGTTTATAATCTTTAATGATTGGCAAATCCGATTATTTCATGGTTTTCTCTATTTACAAGCTGATCACAAAGAAATCAAAAAAGTCTATTGACCAGTATTATTCAGCAGTTTCAAATCCTTACTGGTGTTGACTCTATTCATGTTTGTTTAATATACAAAATAAGAATCAGTCAAGAGGATTTTGACTAAATATACCACTCACACTAGATTTTAGTCTTCTGATTAGAGAGCCTCAGAGTAAAACTTTCAGCAGATGCTCAGATTCCCAATTGTGACATCATCCCCAGCATTCACTTCAAACTGGCCTCTTCCTTTGCTCTTCCTGTTAGAGATAATTTTTGCTGTTACACGGGCTTTCAACAGGGTAAATTATGCCCCAAAATAAGAGCAGAGAGTATGTCAAAAGAACAATAAACAAGTAGAACAAGATCAATTTAAAAGTTCAAGTGGCACTGTCTCATAGCATTTCCTCAGTTCTAGCAACCGACTCTCAGGATCGCACTCGAGAACAATGTGGTCTGAAACTATAACAGAGGGATTTAATAATGCAGCTGGTCAGATAGGAATGAGCCCCTAGAATCTTCCTAGCAGGCTGTTGTCAATTTAACAGGTTGTTCTCCATCAGCTGGATGCTGGGATAACAGAAGATGTGGGGCTGAGAGCTGAACATCCGCGCTAGAGACCTTTTGCAGCCAGCCCCTCTCTGTTCACTCCAACACAAGCCTCTTCACTTTATCACCATCCAGACCACAATACAGATGAAGCACGTATAAGACTGTATACACCGTACTGGCATGTGTCCTGGACCCTAGACCTCTCCCTTTGTGCTGAGAAAGAAGCCATCAACTTAATGAAATCACTGATGGCATTTCAAAGGTTAAAACAGTGCTGCAAGTATTCCCTCTTACTCTCTCTCATCTCTCTAGAGAAGACACCACTAGTTCTTTGAAACAGTAAATAAACCTTAAACCTTTACGTGTTCAAAGGAAATACTGGCTTGTCTCAGAGAGCATTCCTTTTGACACAGCCTCCAAAAGCCTGCTCCCTGGCAAGTTCATCCTGTTCCTCAGGCAAGACCTGGGTACTCCCTGCTGTGAAAGAGCAAGCCCTTCTTCCCCTTCTCCCTCAGTGGAAAGTACATCTTCTTTCTAGCCAGACTAACCTTTGACTTTGTCTAGAGCATAACAATATTCTCTCCTTTGAAAGCTTCCTGGAGCACTTCTTCCTTTAAAGCACAGAATTGCCCTAATTGGACCTCCAAGAACGACTGTCATCTTTCTTCACATTGCTTTACAAACCCACTATCCTCCCCACCTCTCTATTCTCTGGTGTTAAGATTTTGTTAGGTTTTAGATTAAAATAAATTAAAGGCAACCGCATCAGGTTAAAGGCACTTTAGGGTTTAAACCACTGTTATTGCAGTAGCTCTCTCCTTACAGTGGCACTATCATGCATCCATCACATTGTCACTTCTCCTTTCAGTGTACAATTGACAGAGAACAAGATGGAAACAGTCCATCAATCTAGTGTCACAGCTGTAATAAAAGTCTACAGAAAACCTGTAAAACTGCTTACACTCTCAGCTATAGCACCAGCGTGCTGGCTGGTGTAAAGTATTCTACAGAACTGCAAGGAGATAGCATGTCATATGGAAAAACTGCTGCTTGAGTCATTTTGCAAGTACTAACTGCTTGCAGATACCACCCTATCATAACCAGAGAGAATGAAGACAGCACAAAAAAACAAACACTTCTGCAGTTCCCATGCTAAATGCACAGATAATTCTGCTATGATTTCATCTATTGGGCTGAATCTATTATACACATTAATATGCTAAGGGACATAGTGACCCAAGTCACAAAACACTTGTCTAAGTAACCAACTAGCTCATAGTGAGTAAACATGCAACTCTTCTCAATGAACAGAAAAAATTTTGTGGTTTTTGCATGAACTATGTATTTGCCCCACTTGGTAAATTATAGACAACACACCTAAGTGTGGGTTTCTTGTACAAAAATACTGAAAACCACAGTAAAGAAAGAACTGTAAGCTTTCAGAATAAAGAACATGTAACACATAAATCCTTACTTATAGATCACAACATACAAATTCATTCCACAGAATGCATGCTTTAGATGCTCTTCTCACAAATAAGAAACACGTACAAGAAATATGAGACACGAGCCCCACTATCTACTACGATTCCCGTTCCTGAGAACAAAAATGCTAATAAAAAAGTAAATGAAGGAAACAGGTAAGTGAAGAGATAATATCATCGAGAAGGTGTATATTTAGGAAGGAAACAGAAGCATCAGAAACCAAATACACAAACTATAAAGATGTCTGAAGAAACTGAATCTTAGGAAAAATACATGAAATAAAATTCTACTTCAGAATACAGTAACTTCCTAGAAATACATATGAGGGTTAATACTGATTTTTTTAAAAACACCAAACCTGATAGGAAACACCTTTATTTTTAAAAGGATCACGAAATACCCCATCATCCTATTCACTCACATGAAGAAAGCAGTCAGTATATTAAATTGCTCCTTTGCCAGAGTGAAAACCTATCTAAGAATATCTTTACACACATTCTAACAGATTACTTTTACTAATAAAACAGAGACTCACTGAATTGTTTACTTCTTACTCAGTTTTTAAGTAATTGGCCCTTCTTTAGTACCATAATCTACCACAAAAAGGGGGTTACAAAGCAGTTACATTCCACAGTTTTGTCCAGCTTTCTTCATAGCCTCTTTGTCAAAAATCCACTGGAGGAATGGTTTTGTTTATCAAATCATAATCAGATGTTGGCAGGGTGACCCAGAATATAAGCAACGGCAGATGTGTCTCACTCTTTGTGTCACAAGATAATGATTTGAGTTAACAAAAATTGTTTTGGTGAGGTCACGAATCTTTCTATCATCAAATAAGAGTTCAGCAATGTAAGTAATGAGGAGCAGCAGGAAAAGCAAGTGAGAGAATAGAATGAAAAATAAGATCTCTACTTTTTTTGATTCATTGAGACTAAGCTTTTAACTGTTCTAAGAAATAAGATTTTTCTTCTCGGTTTTAAATAGCAGTTCCACTTCATCTTTTATGTGGACATAGAAAAACGTGCTATAAAACCAAAACCAGAGAACTGCTAAAATCTGGGATTTAGGATAATTCTTACCATATTGGCAATTGCTCTCTTTCTGATAAATACGAAGGTTTTTCCTGGACTGGATAACCAAGAATTACAAGAGGGAAGGTGAGGAGTGTTTTATCATCCCAGCAAACATGGTGGTTAAAATGTTAAAAGACCCACAAAGCAAAGAAACCCTCTGCAACATGAACAAAGCTCACACTTGCATTATGAAGCTGACTTCTACCCATAATCCTCCCCGGTCAGAGCCACACTTGAGACTCAATCCATGGTCATGCCTAGTTCTTCTGCACTGTTAATCACTGTTTAAGCATTTTTTTTTCCCCCAGGAGCAAGAGCCTTTAAATGCTCCAAAATCAGCTTTATGTCACACCTCCAGCTACCTGAACAGGCATGGATTTACTGGAGCAATGGGGATTTAAAGGAATTTCAATCAGTTCATCTCCCGTTATGTTAGACCATGTGAATACACAGTTGTGGAGGACCTTTCTTTAAATAAGGGCTGAATTCACCTCCCCTGACAACAAAGATGCAGTGGCCACAGCATAAACTACCTGATTGTTTCATAACCAGGAAAGTAGTAAGGCTGGAACACCACCTTGTTAATAAAGGCATTCAGAGGATGGAAAGGGTCCACAAGGTTATTGCTTCCAGAGATGAAACAATACTCCAGGATTAGGGATTTGCAAAAATGATGCAAGATTTCTCCGACATTGCTGCTTAATGAGACCATGAAAGCAGGGCATTCACAGGCACAGGAAGAATTATAATTCTTGGGCTTGCAAGGCTTCTGTCTGCTGTCTCATCCCATGCGGTGGGTGATGAGGGAGGTGAATCTTTTGAATTCCCCGAGAGCCTGCATGCCGCTGGAAGAGCCGGTCTCTGCTCGGCAGAGCTGCAGGGCGGGCAGAGTCACCACAATGACTCAGAGGAACAATTGTGCTGGTGACTATTAACTGACCACTTTAGTAAGTGAATGGAGACAATTTAGCAACAATCAATTGATAACTGTCTGGAGAATGAATAAAGGCACTTTGGCGATGAGACTGTTTTCCTAATAACCTGTCAATGAAAAACCGATCCCAATTCAACTCCTACAAAATTTATACACATGAATATATGTAAAAGAGAGAGAGACCAGAAAGAGGAAAGAGAAAAGAGAGGAGGAGGGCATAGGAAAAGGGGATATCACCACTCTTGGATCCCGTGTTGTCGCAGAGTAGCCAGCTTGGTCCATAGGTGACGGGTCGACAAAGACACACGTGGGGGGTTGCCTTTAGGTAGTCTCTTTTACGCATGCGCAGTAGGTTGTTCCAGAAGGTTCTCATTTTCTCTGGTTTGTACCTGTGCAGTTAGGCAAGTTCTGTCTCTGGGCAACAACAGGTGGGAGGGGGAGAGAAACAGCCCACCGCCCCACCTCTGCAGAGCTCGCTCTGCTTCTCCCCCACAGGGCTTCCCACTCGAGTTGTTTGAGACATACTCTTTATGAATGGTTTCTTGTTTATGAACAGTCTGTGACACCTGCCTAAATACCCTCCACGTGTCTAGGTTTGAGATGCGGCACTGTAGTCCTGTGTTCTTTGAGGTCCTCTTGCCTTTAGCCACTGCGACTGGCCCCAGTCTCTCCAGCAAAAGAGATTCCTACCTATTCTAAATTCAGAGGATCAGTACTGGTCTCCAAGATGTTGCATGAGCTTAAGTGAACCCTTTATGAGAAAATCAAATAACCAAAAAGTTACTGCTTTTGTATATCTCTCAGAGCTGAACCACATCCAGACACACGTGTGTGTCTTTCAAAGGTTCTTCATTCCAATATAGTTTTTCTTCGAGAGCACAGATACTCTCAAATCAAAAGAATTTATCTGTACCGTATTTCTGCCTATTTCCCCCACTTACCTTGAAAAGATCCCTGGCCATAATTCAGTGTCATATAAGGAATCAAAATATTCTTTCTGTAGCTCACAGCTTCCCTAATCATCAAATTTTCCCTCTTTCTCTACACAGACTGGCTTATACTAGCCATGGCTGGGCCTCCCTGTTACAAAAACATGCTCCACTCTTTTCTGTCCATAGCCGCCTCCTCATCTTTGTGAATTCTCCTGCCTTTTCTCATTTACCCAGTACCTGTGGTTCTAAGTCCCACATCGATATAGTGACCACCTGTGGAGAGATCTTCTTTTCTCCAGTCCCCCTATCAGTGAAGCCAGAGAAGATTTTTTCCCCTACAGATGTCAATGTTACAGTTCTATTTTGTTATTCTAGGTAACATCTGGCAACCCTTTAGACCAATCAGTTCATGGATAAGTACACAGAAACTATTCTATCTTCTTAGCACAAGGTGCTTGAGAGACTACTCAAGAAAAGACAGTTCTAAGACACAAGAATACAAACAGACTGATGGAAATAAATTGGAAGATGTAGCTTTCGATAAAGACAAACTTCTCATATTAATAACTTGCAATTTCTACCAAGATGACAGGGAGGTTTGACGCTTTGTAAACAGTGTCTTTGTAAAGATCTGAACAGCTTGGTCTACCCTAATTCAGAACAAGTGGCATCACCTCAACCATTTAAAGTATTAGCCCTGAAAGTTAGTGGTGACTGTGCTTATGGGAAGTTATTTTTCATGAAATCCAATATTCAGGAAAATTCATATCAATTAGTGGATATTGCAGACTGTGTACACACATTTTGCATTATTTGGTGATTTTAATTGTTAAGTCTCACCCAAATGGGATTTTGCAATTAGTCTTTTATCTATTTGATGCATTCTGAGCACAGTGTTAGGCAGGACAGCTTTAGATAAAGAATGTTCAGATGTTTGTCTTAGATTAAGTAGGAGGGTGTTAATTGGCAATATAGTCCCTGATTCTGATATCAAATATGAGTATCACGCAGCATATTTTCAAGTGTATAAGGAAGCGGCACCAAAGTTCTGCACGCTGTGTTTACTTTGCAGGTCTTGAAATGAATGATATATGTTCTTGCTAGTGTACAGATGGTCATTTATTTCTATGCCAAAGTAATGATAGTTTTTTCCGTACCTTTTAACATCTGCCCTAAATTTGTCTACTGTTGTGTTACACTTAGCTTTCTTAATTAGAGGAGAGAGTGATTGTAATTTGAAGGCTCAGCTGGGATACATTTTCCAAACTACCCCATAGAGTCTGAGTCTTCCTGACTCTTGGGAAATCCAAACAGCCTGATGTTATTTTGCCAGCTCCTGTTTTCTAAGTTCCCTAGTTTTTCTTGTCATGAGACAATGCCTTCCTTCAGGTCTCCCATATGGACAGTAAATGGGATGCTAACACCCTGTATGGCTGCTAAATTCTAGTTCACTCAGTTCATGGGAACATCATGACTGCTCACTTGTTTCCACATGTTTTCAATGGTTTCTGTGACAGTCCTTACCTCAGGACCAACTCGTTAAATAGAGTTGTCAGCAATCTCTTGTGTCCATTATGTTGGAATATTTAAATCCCTTAATATACTTGATTATACGATATGGCTTTTCCTATTTCTAGATTTTCTATTTCAGTTGCTATTTTTTAAAATCTAGTTTATCAATTTTTCCCATATTTCCCTTTAGAGCATTAACTGGTACCTGTCTGATAACTTGCATTGACATACAGCCCCAGGTTGCTGTATAAAGCATTCTGTGAGCACACACTGTTTGGTTATTCATGGAGCTCTGTATTCTGCAGATTGTTCAGTCCTGATTTATCAGAAACAGTTTCATAAACTAAAAATACATTAGAAAGCTCACTCTCCACTGCAGTAGATGATTTAATGCAAATTATGAAGATATTCTGCAACATTTATGAAAAATATTTAGGAAAGATAAAAGTAACATCTTTTCACGCAGTCTACAGGCTTTATAAGAAATCTATTGCACTTCTGAGTAGACCTTCCTTGACAGCAACAAATTTTGACCATACATTCCTGCCCACATCTCACAACCCTAAATAAAGGGATTTTGATCTTTGCAAAGCCAGTCCACTCTGAATAACCTTAGAGATACTGAAGATGTTTATTATCTGTACCAGTTTGTTATTACTGCTTATTAATTTATTTAGATTTATTTAAAATGCTCATCCATAGCTCTGTTACATTATCTGCTATTAATTTCATTTAAACAGAACATTCAGTAAAAAATGTTGCTATAGCAATACTGCAACTTTTCATATGACCAAATTCTTGTCTACTGAGGTCTGTGCAAAGAAAATTAAAAATAACATGAACAACAGCTAAAGTGGTCCAGGGGTTCACCTAGAAAAAAGTCACCTCTCACTTTGAGAGCTGGCTTGCACACTGGTATCAGTTAAGGGTAAACATAGGATATACTTCATGTTTACTATTCACCTTGATATATAATGCACTTAAATGGAGGGCTAACAACAGAGCATGAAAGGTGTTTCTCCACCTTTGTGCACCAGAGAGGATGTTTTTCATCCTCAGGTCTTCAAGGCAGACCAACACAGCCCAGTGTTAAAGGCTAGAAATAGGTCACAGATTCTCCATTAAATATGCAGTGACCCAAATTTCTATGCAAGTGGCACAGTGTAACAGTCCCTGTTAGTCCAGTCTAACAAGTAATGCAGAAGTACCACTCTTTGGACCTAGGTTCACAGGGTGGAATTTGTTTGCCCATTTTCCTTATGCTTGACCCACATAAAACTCTCTCAGTAAAGATTTAGTATTTGAATTAAATTCACTGATCCACAGTTGTATTTCTCCAGTGTGAGTTACGCTGACATAAAATGAAGTGGCGAATTAGGCCCTGAGGGCTTTAGGAATGATGGGGCCTTTTGCAGGCCTTTTGGCTTGGGATGAGTTTTTGCCCACAGTGAATACATAAAATAACTAGCAAACTCTTTTACTTTGAATATCAGTTACAAGACCAAGGAGTCTTCATTACTCTACTGGCTGGGGATTGAAAGTTCCAAAATTAGAAAAGCTACTCAAGGAAAAAAAAAAATCTCTGCATGCTATAATTGAACTGGTTATGAAAAGAGCTGTGAAGAGACCTTGCAAGTGAGGCAGTGAATGTACTACTCAACAGAACAGCAGCAGCAAGAGGAATAGTCACTGTAAGCCATTTCTAGGCCAATGAGGCACAGAGGGGGATAGTAGGCCAAATAATGAGAACAAAAGAGAATTAAAAGTGCTTTACCAAAAGATTAATTTCAAATGTTTATAATAAAGTTACATAAATACTTCAGTTCAGTAATTCAGTCAACGCAAATTAATCATACATTAATTTGAGATCACATGCTCTCTTATAAAGTTTCTGCGTGGTTTTTTAATAAATTTATCTTGATGCAGAGATTCATATTAGGCTTTTTTTACCTGTGTCCATTCCTTCTAGTCACAGAAGTTTTATTTCCCTTTGCTCTCATGTAACTCACTGGTCCTCTGTGATTATTCAGGGAAGCGGGCAGTGAAGGAAGAGAAATGATGCAAACCTTTTCACCCATATCATGCCTGTTGAAAAATAAAAACAATATTAGTCCAAATAGAGAAAAAGTACAGCAATGTACTTATCAGAAGCAGATGATGACAGTCCCACCACACAGATTTCATGTCCTGTTCATAATTCAACTGATACAGGCCTCCTCCCCAGCTGGTTTTACTGACAGAGCATTTTGGAAGTTGTTCCAACAGCTTGGGATCTGGTAGTATCATTTATTAAATCAAAAAGATCGTATTTGGTGTCTCTGTGCTCCCTTAACCCTGTTATCATTAATTATTGTGTTGGAAATCAAAATATCATCTCTTTTCTTGGATTAGTTTCATAGAAATATCTAAAGCTGGGTGGTGTGCATGTAATTCTGCCAAGCTACTTGGCTCAGCCTAGAGCAATTGTGTTGCAGAGCAGCAGTCTTTCTCACTCAACCCTCCTACTTCATCTCAGCTATTTTCCTCTGTGTAACAGTTTGCTTTTTCCTTTGCATCACCTATTTGCTATTCTCCATGGTTGGCTTAAAAGGTGAGAACACATTAATCAAGTCATTATTTTTACAATAAAAATCCCAAATCATTCTTTCCTAGACTTTAATTCTATTACTAGTGAGTTTACATGCAACATCTACTGCACACGCTCTGCTTAGCAATGAGGACACTTGCAGCAGGCTAAGTCACCAACTTCGGAAGCATTTTTGGATCAAATCTACCTGACAAACTCTGTGAAGGAGTGAGTCCATGCCTATTTATAATGACTGCCCATATATAATGATTTTTCCTTTTGCTTATCTGCATCCTAGAAGCTGTGATGAAAACTTTATTGGTGGTGTACAGGATATATAGCAACATACACTGGAGCAAGCTGGGACTTACATTCCATTTCTCTTTGGGATTTTAGTATATCAAACCAAATTTCATTAGTACTGGATCCTCTGACACAGACTCCACTTACTTGCTTCTCCTACACACTGTAAGTATTTATAATGCACAATCAGTGCAGCATCTGAGCACCACACAACTGGCATATGGAGTAAATATTTTGTAAAATATGAGACCAGCAATCAGCACAGAAAAATAAATGCATTCTGAAGCATAACTGTAAAGCCCATCCCACAGAGAACACATTAATAGATCAGTATGCATACAAATATCCCATTATGGTGGATCTACAGACTTTTTAAATAGCTATCTTTCTTCCTATCATTTAAATCAATCCCTCTTTCCTTTTTCTGAAACAAAGTACTCCATATTCTCTGTAGTTGGCACTCAGCCTAATTTTATTTAAATCTGACAGACAAGATAACTTAATTTTCACTACGTACTGCATTCAACCAAGGCTCTGGGCTATATCTGGAATGGGAACCCTCCCCCATGCCCATTCATTCATTAATGTGTTTTCCATATATCTTGTTGAATAAATAATGTAAGTTCATTATAAATATAACTAATAATGTATCCAGCTCCAAACTATGAATAAACTATGCTCTGGAGTTTTTCCAGTTTCCAAAGAATAAGAATTTTGTCTGAGAAATGGTTGAAGAACCAACCATTTTGATCTGACACAACAGAAAATTAATACTGTAATAGGAAATTTCTAAAATCAATATAATAGGCAGCCTCTGCTGGATGCATATAAAATCCCCGAGTTAAACAACTGTGTCACTGAAGCACTCAGAGACAGGGGATGGCTGGAGGCCCAGCATGTGTTTGCTGTAGTACTCTGCTGAAATGCAGCTTTTATTAAGTCACATATCTTAAGGAAAGTTTCTTTATAGCACTTATTTTTTCTTTGTCCTAACTCTGTTTTCCAGAAGAACATATGCTCAAATTTCAAAGGTTGAGACAGCCTACTAGGTAGGGGAACAGGGAAAGCACTACATGTCCCTTAACCAATATCAAACAAAGTTTCATTGTTGGGAATGTTTTTCAAAATTTAATGAAAAATTGCAGATGAAAAAATACTTGCAGAAGGCCTATTTGTCTGTTTATGTTTAAAATGTTTAAGTTTGAGGGTCCCTAAGTTATCTTGCAATGAAAAAATAAAAAAGGTTATTTTGAGAGTTGCATTAGCAAGTAACAAGCATCAAGTTTGCAACTCTGGCTCAAAAGTTTTTCCCTTCCCTTCATTCAGAATTAAATAATTACAGAACTTGCATATAGTTTACTCTGAACTACTACAGTTAATAAAAGGTTCTACATAGTATTAGTATTCATGGACATCAAACAAAAAACTGGCTGAGGATGGCATATTTCCCTTCTAACAGGAAAATTGTTGTGTGAAACTGTACATAGTTCAAACAACTTCAAAAATATTGTTTAATATTTAAAGAAAAGTACTAGTCAAGGGTTCCATAACTTCAGTAGATTTTATCATGTATTATTTACCTATTGGAGACTCTGAAACCTGCTCTATAACAAAAATGTAAAGATGGGTGCTGAAGTAGCCCTTCTAACTCTGTGAGAACACCTGACCGAGTGGTTTTGAGTTTATGATACCTTAATAGATAGAAAATATGTGGATGATTATGTTAGCAAAGTAAATATTTGATGGCATTATTATGTTATTTATTCAATTAAATTACTTTCAGCCACACCAGACTGAGTTAGGTACTTCTGAACTGAAGCCTAAAGAACAGAGAGGAAAGAAAAAATTGTCCATCCTCAATGCCCAGGTATGGTATCTCTCTACCCTGCCTGGCCACTGCTCCTGCAGACTGAAACAGAAGCCTATCAATTATACTGCATCAGCTGGACAACTCTTGGTGCTAAAAAATCAACATATGTGGAATTAAAAATGATTTTAAACCCGCATACATAACTGCCCAATGAAATAGCACTATTATTTTAGAGGGGACAGAATATAACAGAATTTCCAAACCCTTCGGCCAGAACTGACATAAAGAAAAATCAAATAGGACAGGGGCACATGTTCTCAAGTGTGCAGCACAAAGACAGTTAAATTTAAACTTTCCTGAGTGGCCTTACAAGCGTATGGCCTTACAAGTGTATGGCCTGCACACATTTTCTATGAAGGAGTCTCCGAGTTGCACGGGCCATCTGAAACAGTCTTCTTTCCCTCCTCCTTCCCTAGCTGCTTTTCTCCCAGAGCCCACAGGCCAGACCTGGCTGGCAGGTCCCAAGAGCAGGCAGAGCAGATGCCTCACACACACAGCCCAGGGCGGGCAGCCCTCACCAAGCCCTGGTAGTGCTGCTGTCACTGGGGCAGAAGGCAGTGGCGTACCCTGACACTCATACTGTGTTTTTTCTGCTGGTGAAGCACTCCTGAGCAGCTGGTTTTAGCTACCATAGTACCATGAGGGATACTGTAAACAGCAGATCTATCACAACATTAAGGTACGATAATCCCACCTGACTTGAAATGTTATACTTCATCTGAAGGGGAATCAATAACAGACATTTCACTTGCAACTAATCTTCAGCACAGCTTCAATATGGAATATGAAGCGCCGAGAAAGGAATAGATTTGCTATTCTTAAAATTATTCAGAAAATATCAAACAAAGACTAACTTTAAAGACTTTGCTACTTGTTCATGGTCATCCTATAAGCAGAAAGATTTATTCATCATCTATTAATTCTTCAGTCATCAGTGACTTTGCACAAAGAGACATTTAAAGAGCATGTTCAGTGCACATTTTATGAGTTGCATTTTATTTGGCCAGGAAGTTGGACAAGAGGAAGATGACCTTGCCTGACACTATTTCTTTATGAGACCATCTTCTCAATGATCTATGGCTCCACTGAGTAGAATTATGGTTTCAATGCTGCCCTTGGAACATGGGTCAAGTAATGTTGCAAACATACATTCTTCCCTGTCAAACATCTAACTGATCCCATGGTTTGCAGAGCCACTACTATTACTTCCAAATTTGATTTGCATGTTTTCAGCAGAGGTGCCTATGCCTGTACATGATAAGTAGCTGCACCTGCCTTCAATTTGCTTTACTACATCTAATTTCCTAAGTGAGCAGGTCAAATACTGTAAGATGGCAATCAAAGACTAGCAAGATTTCAGTAGCAAAGGCAAGGACTGAACTACTCTCAGCTTTCAAGCTGTGTTTCCCTGGCCTTGTCCAATTTCTTGACTAAAACTGGAAAATGAAGACTCAGGTCCACTAAATAGAGTTGTCATCTGTTCACTGGGAAGCTGCAGGGTAGAAAAATGTTTTATCAACACATGATGCTTTATTCTGATAACTCTGAGCTTTACAACCACTGTCTTAAAACCGACAGAAAATTTATCTACCTTATAAATACAGGGAAGGTACAGTTATATATTTGCGCAATTCCCAGAAAATATGTCTGCTGTTTTGTTTTTAACTGGTTTTTTGTCAAAAAATTAGTGTTTGTGGTTTAAAAAAAAAATGTAAGAGAAATAAAGCTTTGATATGTTTTATCCAATTCATGTATAACACTTGATTCAGTCACTACTGCCCTGCTGGCATTACATGTTTGAGTCCCAACTGGAAGCAATTTCAACCATCAGGATGAACACACCTCACAGGATCAATACACCACAATACAATCCACGCTGGTACAATAAGCTTGGTCTTCTGAGGGCAAAAATTTACTTATGTCCATTGCTTTCAATTGGAGTATCTGAAATCACAGAAGCAATATGTGATTTCACAAAATGTAAAATAACTTTTTTTTCTAAGAAGAAATTTATGCTTATTAGTTGATATAAGAAGCTTATTCTGATGGAAACAGAAAGTTCAATAGAGTTTTCCAACATGAATATACAGAAATGATCCTCCTCTCAAGATGTTTTGTTGTTGGATCTATGAATTGTTATATAAATAATATGTTGTTTCTTCCAAAGAAATTTCACTCTGAAATAGAGAACTAAAGCTAAAGTATAACTAATAACATGCACAGTTCATAAATGAGGGCCAAATATAATTTCCTATTATTTTATAATAATATATTATCCTCTTGTTTTACATTATAACACTACCTTATACTACATTTTCCCAGGCCTGAGCACTCTACCTATTTATCAAATCCTGAATTCTGTCACTCCATTACAAAAAAGACAGATAAGGATTACAGAATATTTTGGTGCTTCTGAAAATTAGGTTAAATGCTGTTACATCAGACAGGAAAAGATAAAATTTGGGGAAATGAAATTACTTAATTTATCTAATATGACTAGATATAATGCCTAGGAAAAATGTACCAGTTTTAACATACAAGCCTTTTGAAAAACATAGGAGTGCAAAGAAGAGAGAGAACATTTAATAGAAGTTTGTCACCAGAATATGAAATGTCTTATTAGTTGTAATTACTTGATTAATTTTTCTTCATACTATTTAGATTTAGTTGTGTTTAACAGTCACCGAGTAATAGCAGGAAAGTGATAGAGAGGTTACTCTACTGTCTGAATGAGCGTATCTGCTTTTCAAGATTGTGCTACCATTTTCAAGATCATGCTAGCCATTTGTTACTCTCAAGCTGGAACGCAATATGCAATGTTTCTCCCTTAGAACGTCTCCTTGTCTCATATAATATCACTTCCAAACTTACAGCTAAAGTCATTTTCAGAATATGGTCTCTAATGCAACCTCAGTGCTTATAAATGGACTCTCCTAGCAACTAATTCTTTAAAGACACATAATGCATGCTTGAACAGCATCATCTTCTAAGGGGCCTCATGAGTTGTCTGAGTTAAAAGAACAGAGAGAGAAAATTTACTTGTTAAATAGTCAGAGTAGCAGAAAAAATTTACTACCCACTAAACTAACCATTTTACTAGTAATATGATTCTTTCCTTGATTTCTGTTATAAGAAATGCACAATGGCAGAAGATACTGCTGAAAAAATATTTTTGATTTGACAAACATTGATTTCATCATCAGATACCCACCATGACAGAAGGTCAGTACCTAAGACTTTTCTGCAAGTTTAAAGGAGAGAATGTACTTTAGTACCAGGACAAGCTAAAATGGGACTGCAGAGCCCACTGAGCCATTAGTCTCTAGAAACTGGTCGAAATGTGAATACCCACAGAAATAATCCCAGCCGGTGATTGTTCCCTAAGCCCCCAGAAAATTATTTGCTAGTTTCAATAAAATAATCATCACCACAAATTGGCACTAGTACCTATCTTTTTATCTCTGGAGAGAAAGAGAACCACTTAAAAACAAACTTTGCAAACTCTAGCCAGCAAAGTGCCCTTTAACTTTCTAAGCAGTTGGGCTGTGGTATTATCAAGTCTCTGACAGTAATTTCGCTGTCAATAATAAAACATGCATCACACGTGAAATACATGGACATTTTCATGACAAAGTAGTCAAGAAAACATTTGTCCCCATGAGATACAAATTTAGCTCTTTTATATTCATAGTAAAAAACAACTTTTGGTGTCTCAAAAAGTGGTATGACGAAATTAGCAACGAATGCTTTATTTCAGGAACTGATCACTAAATGCTTTGCCCAGGCATTGCCAGTCAGAACAGAGCAAACCTGCAATGTCTGGTGAATGCAGGTGCCACTTCACTTGGACAACACTACTCATGCTCCAATAGAAAAAAAGAGTAAGATGTATTTCAGGAACTGGCCCAAACACTGGCGGTTCAGGCTTTTGTTTCTAATTAAAACTTCATAAATGAATTCATGATTCTATGAAAACTTCATAAAAATATATTGATATTGTTTTATTAGCAATTTCTTTCATACCACTATTTTCTCAAATGTCAGTTGCTTGAAAGGGACAAACTTTACACATCATCAGCTCTTTCAACAAATTAGAAAAACAAATATGAACATAGTATACCATATTCCTATATAATGAAAAATTGATTATAAGCAAAGAATTGCATACTGTGCTAGTGTTGTAAATTACTTCCTCTGTGGCTTTTACAACATTGCCTATGAACATAATTGAATGTCACTAGTTTATGTTTGCAAATACAATCCCAATGACATTGCACCTGGGAGCGTGTACGCACAGTCATCTGTTATGGAGAAGGATCTAAACATATGGCCTGCTGATTGGGGTCTGGCCCCAAAGCTATCACAAAATCCTCTAGCCAGTTTTCTGCCAGACTAACCCATCACAATAATTCAGCTCTACCAAATAGGAGCTTCCCAACAATGACCGAGAAAATGTATAGCATTTGAAACAGCCGCTTCAGATCTAAACACTAAACATTTGAGAAAGCAAAGGTCAGAGGCATACCTCTTACCAAGAGAAAACTATACTGGCACCAACACTACATTTTTATTCATCTTACTAGGCTAGCCTGTTAAGATACAGGTTTTATTTTCTCCTTCAATTTTCCAGTAACATCCTTCTAGAGCAAAGCTTTAACAGTAAGCTTATCTTAAGCATATATGGGTAGCATCTGTATGTTCAAAGTTAAGCTGATTCTTTAAACATAGTTCAACCTCATGTGCATGGTTCCCATCAGCTGTTAGCAGGCAAATCAGTTTTGGATAAGTTTTCTGTGGCTCACAAATGCAATGCACATGCTACCATTTACACAGACAAAACATGCTGCTTTTCCTCATTTCTGTATGTATTTTTCTGAATAGGATAGTAATTAAAAAAAAAAAAAGCAGAAATTAAACTGCAAGTTTCTATTTGTGAAAATGAGCAAATGTTCCTGATAATTCAAATAGGATATTTAAACTTTAAATAAAATGCCTTTGAAGTAATATTTTCCACTGCTAAACATAGGAGTTTGATGTATTTGAAATGAGATACAGCTTTTGACAATCACTAAAGCTTACTGCAGGGTTCCAGACTTTAAAAATAAAGGTCTACATGTACAATTTTTGGAAGAAACAGCAATCAGGCTAAGAACTAAGCACCTGTTGGCAATGCCAGAATATATAAATTAGGGCAGTATCTGTTGGTGTCTGTTATTACATTTGAATTTGAAACATCTACCCAAAGTAAATTGCAGCATTTGGGCTGCTTCCTTTGTCATACCTTCCAGTAAAAGCTGTCTTGGTTTGATCCTGAAATGCTTTTAAATTGATAACTGTAAGTGAATCTACGCAATGGCCATGCTCATGCAATTTTACTTTGTATAAAATAAAATAGTCAAAACTTGGTACTGTAAGTGATAGCCTGCTGTTAGAACATATTGAAAAGAGAAAGACATTCTTTCTAATGAACCCTTAAAGTGAAATGTTCTGGAGGACAAAAATATTCAAGCTACTATCTGACCTTTAGAGTCATATAGGAGAGAATGTGCATAATGCATTATTCTGTCGGATATGCATTACTTATAAAATAATAGAGGCTTCAGTACTTTACATGTGACCATTAGAAAGATCAGAACATAACCCAGCCTTCGTAATATAATTGAGTGCTGCAAAAATATCTCTAATGATTAATATACCAGACATTATGCAATGCTCCTACAAGGTAATTTTGTTCTGACACAGAATAATGATTGTTACAGCACTTCTGCAGCTTAAGACACATTAGGCCTCCAGGCTTCCATGGCTGGTCATAAAGCTGCATGTGGGTGTAGAAATTCCTCATTAACATCAGAGTATCTTCAACATCTGTTTACATTAAGACAACAAAAATTTTAGACACTTGTCTACACATAACTGCACAATTCTCGCTTCAGTGTGCAAGAGGAAGAGCCTTCAAAGCTAAATACAGTCTCATTCACACAGTGCTGCTCACACACAGCCGAGGGCCTGGCCTTGCGCAACTGGGGAAACAGGCACAAGAATTCTTCCCTCCTTATCGCATCCCTGAGAAAGGACTGGAAGAATCCAATGGCTTATAACATCTCTAAGTCTACTTCAGCTTAGGCAGGGGCAACTTACTGGTAGAGATGAGCTATAAGGAACTACACACCACCCTCTTAGTGCTGTCTAGTTCACCCCATTAGGTAGTGGGGGAGCTGGAGCACAGTCCCCCACCTCTCCCTCTCCCTTCCCCCAGGAGCAGCTTGCGCACGGCACCACTCTCAGCTGTTTGGCTCCTGCCACCAATCTTACTCTGTCCACAGTAAAAGGGCAGGAATGAACAAAGAAAACAAGGAGTTAATGTAAAATAACTTCAGGTAGAGAGATGCAGAAATGTCTTTTTTTTGTTATGACAATTTGAGAAGCAACACTAAAAACTGATGTCCAAATCTGTCACCTAGCCAATTTTTTTTGTTATTTGCTTTGACACAGAACGAATTCATAGAAGCATAAAATCATAGACTGGTTTGGGTTGGAAGGGACCTTAAAGATCATCTAATGCCAACCCCCCTACCATAGGCAAGGACACCTTCCACTAGATCAGGTTGCTCAAAGCACCATCCAACCTGGCTTTGAACGCTTCCAGGGAGGGGGCAGCCACAAATTCTCTGGGCAACTTGTGCCAGTATCTTGCCATCCTCACAGTAAAGAATTTCTTCCTTATAAAGAAGATAAAGAATTCCTCCCCATCTTTTCTGTAGGCCCCCTTTAAGTACTGGAAGGCTACTATAAGGTCTCCCAGGAGCCTTCTCTTCTTCAGGGTGAACGACCCCAACTCTCTCAGCCTGTCCTCATCAAGGAGGTGCTCCAGCCCCTTGATCACTTTCATGGCCCTCCTCTGGACTCACTCCAACCGATCTATGTCTTTCTCTGCTGAATGCCATACTCCAGGTGGGGTCTCATGAGAATGGAGCAGAGGGGGAGAATCACCTCCCTCGACCTGCTGGTCACGCCTCTCTTGATGCACCCCAGCTTACAGTTGGCTTTCTGGGCTGCAAGCACACATTTCTGGCTCATATTCAATTTTTCATCCACCAATACCCCCAAGTCCTTCTCCACAGGGCTGTTCTCAATCCGCTCATCACCCAGCCTGTATTTGTGCTTGGGATTGCCCCAACCCATGTGCAGGACCTTGCACTTGGCTTTGTTGAACTTCAGGAGGTTCGCCCCGGCCCACCTCTCAAGCCTGTCCAGGTCCCTCTGGATGGCATCCCTTCCCTCCAGCATGTCAACTGCACCACACAGCTTGGTTCCATCAGCAAACTTGCCAAGGGTGCACTCAATCCCACAGTTCATGTCTTCAACAAAGATGTTAAACAGCGCTGGTCCCAATACCAACCCCTGAGGAACGCCACTCATTACTGCTCTCCCATCGAGTGGGCTGTCCAGCATATCTATGTCTCTCCAATTTAGAGACAAGTTCAGGTAGGTTATGTCAGTTGCTCTTCCCTTGTCCACCATCGCTGTAATCCTATCGTAGAAGGCCACCAAACTTGTCAGGCAAGATTTACCCCTAGGGAAGCCATGTTGGCTGTCACCAATCACCTCCTTATTTTCCATGTGCCCTAGCATAGTTTCCAGGAGGATCCACCCTATGATTTTGCTGGGTACAGAGGTGAGAGTGCCTGATCTGTAGTTCCCCAGGTATTCTTTTCCCTTTTTAAAAATGGTGGTTATGTTTCCCCTTTTCCAGTCAGCAGAAACTTCACCGGACTGCCACAACCACTCAAATATGACGGATAGTAGCTTAGCCACTTCATCCACCAGTTCCCCCAGTTCCTATGGATGCATCTCATTAGGTCCCCTGGACTTAGGCACCTTCAGATTCCTTAGATGGTCTTGAACCTGATCTCCTACAGTGGGTGGTTCTTCATTCTCCCAGTCCCCGCCTTTGCCTTCTGCATCTTGGGAGGTGTGGCTGAAACCCTTGCCAGTGAAGAGTGAGGCAAAAAAGTTGTTGATTACCTCAGCCTTCTCCATAACCTGGGTAACTAGGTCTCCTGTTTCCTTCTGGAGAGGGCCCACACTTTCCCTAGTCTTCTTTTTAACACCAACGTACCTGTAAAACCTTTTTTTCTGTTGTTCTTGATATCCCTGGCCAGATTTAATTCTATCAGGGCTTTGGCCTTCCTAACCTGATCCATGGCTGCCCAGTTTCTCTGTATTCTTCCCAGGCTACCTGTCCTTGTTTCCACCCTCTGTAGGCTTCCTTTTTATGTTTGAGCTTGTCCAGGAGCAGTCTGTTCATCCATGCAGGCCTCCTGGCATTCTTACCTTACCTTCCTCTTTGTCAGGATGCATTGCTCCTGAGCTTGGAGAAGGTGGTCCTTGAATATTATCCAACTTTTCTGGACTCCTCTTCCCTCCAGGGCTTTATCCCATGCTACTCTGCCAAGCAGATTCCTGAAGAGGCCAAAGACTTCTCTCCTGAAGCACAGGGTAGCAAGCTTGCTGCGTACCCTTCTTGCTGCCCTAACAATCTTGAACTCCACCATTTCATCGTCACTGCAGCCAAGGTTGCCCTTGAGCTTCACACTTTCCACCAGCCCCTCCTTGTTGGTGAGAACAACATCAGCTCATTCCAGGAAACTCCTGGATTGCTTTTGCACTGCTGTGCTGTCCCTCCAACAGATATTGAAGTCCCCCATGAGGACCAGGGCTTGCGAACATGAGGCTGCTCCTGTCTATGGACGGCCTCATCCACTCAGTCTTCCTGGTCGGGTGGCCTGTAGCAGACCCCACTATAACATCTCCTGTCCCTGCCTTCCCTTTAATCCTGACTCATAAACTCTTGATCGGCTCCTCATCCATCCCCAGTCAGAGCTCTATGCACTCCAGCTGGTCACTGACATAGAGGGTGACCCCTGCTCCTCATCTCCCCTGCCTGTCCTTCATAAAGAGCCTGTATCCTTCCATTCCAACACTCCAGTCATAGGAGCCATCCCACCATGTCCCTGTAATGCCAACAAGATCATAGCCCTGCAGGCACATGCATGTCTCTAGCTTCTCTTTATTCCCCATGCTATGTGTATTTGCATAGAGGCATTTAAGTTGAGCTCCCAGTGAAGGTGACTTACTGGCTGGAATTCCTCTATGCTGCTCTCCAGGTGCTCTCCTGATGACCTGTGATCCCTCTCCAGGCTCTGGGCATCTATTGCTGGCACTGGCATCAAGCTGGTAGGAGTGGGGTAGATTGAGGTTTCCCTCCCCCAGAAACTTTAGTTTAAAGCCCTTTTCACCACTTGGCAAGCCAATGACCAAAGATGCTCTTCCTCCTCTCTGACAGAGGGACCCCATCAGCCCCCAGTAGACCACGTTTCGCAAAGCAAGTCCCATGGTCTAAGTAGCCGAACACCTGGCTGTGGCACCAGTCCCATAACCATTTGTCAGATTCAACTGGTCCTTTCAAACCCCTTTCCTTTGACCGGGAGGATTGATGAAAAAAATACCCGCACGCTAGAGTTCCTTTCCGCCACTCCCAGGGCTCCATAATCCTTCTTGATACTCCTCAGACTGGTTCTAGCTGTATCGTTGGTGCCCACATGAAACAACAGCAGTGGATAACAGTCAATGGGCTGTACGAGGCTCAGCAGTCTCTCAGTGTCATCCTTGATTCAAGCCCCCAGTAAGCAGCACATCTCTCTAGAGAGTGAGTCGGGTCAGCAGATGGTGCCTTCGTACCTCTCAGAATAGAGTTGCCTACTACTATCGCCTGTCACCTTCTCTTAGTTGTACTGATTGTTACATGGGGAGTACTCGGTGCTGCCTTACTCAGCTCCAGTGTCCCTCCTGATGTGATGGGTCTTTCCTCTTCAGTCTGCAGGGCAGTGAAGTGGTTCTGCAAGGGCACCTCAGGCTTCAGGGGATGTCTCTTCATCCTGCAGGTCCTCACCGTTGCAAGCTTCCATTCTTCTGCATTATTGTCCCCCCTCCTTTCTGTGTGTGCTGATGAGGGTGGTTTTGTCTGTGTGGCCATATGTGTTCATATGAGAACAGCTCTTAGCAGACAGCAGTTTGATACTTGTTCCATGGTTTGAGTATCTTTTTCTGGGGTGCCATACTGGGCAATCACTTGTTTGCAATTTGCACAGTAAGCATTTGCAGGGCATACATGGCAATCTGCAATGAGTGGCTGGAAAGGACAGCAATGTTTATGAAGGTAACCTTGTGAAACAATTCAGAACAAACAAAATCACTATTATAGAAATAAAATTTGAGCTGATATCCATTCAGACAAAGATTAGAGATCATTTCAAGTGACAAAATTGAACATTTTTATTTATAAGTACCCAAAAATGGAAGAACAACTAAAACTGGGGATTTTTTTTGCACCCATATACCATAATTATGATAATTAATGTTGTATTATATGACAGCACTTTGCTTCCAGCTAGTAAGAAGAAGATTGTTATGACTTTAGAAATTATGTGTATAACATATACTCCATTTTCAGGGACAAAATCTGAAAGAGAAAGGCAGCCGTTATTTGTGCGAACACAGGAGCTTCAAGAAACTGAACCAAATTTTCTTACTAAAACATACAGCAATACCAGAGAAAATAGTAGCACCATGAAAAAGGAGTTGAGAACAGATACCCTCAGACAGTTCTGAGAACTGAAAAAATCCTGAAAACAGAAGAGACAATAACCAAGACACTATTTCCAATGATATCTAAGAGATTTAAATAAAACAAATGTTACAAATTTAAAATAAATTGCCCAATTAACCCCTTCATTCCTAAGTCATCTGTTTTTTCAGCAGAAGACAAAACAAATGTTTCTTTGCAACCTTGATTCACAATGGAAATGGTAAAGCTGATGTGAGCTAAGCTAGCTTTCTCTAGAAACCCACAGTTGAAGAGAATTGTTTAGATGCAGCTCCATTTTTTTTAAATTCTCCACTCACATACTTTGATATTAGCTAGCATAAACATCAAATAATAAGATGTAAAGACCAAAAGGACAATATGTTTCGTAAGACCGCACAAACATCATTAATAGGAGATGCATTTAATAAGTGCTTCTCCTTCTTTCTGTGAATCTAAGAATTGCAAAAGTTGCCACAGCAGAAATCAGAAACTTAACAACATGTTGTTAATATAAAAAATTATTATCAGAAACAAAATGCTTTATTTTGGAAAAATTTTAGAAAATGTTTTGACCAATGATTTTTTTTTTATTATTTTGAAGATCAATGGAGTGGAAGAAATCCTTAGAATGAGCAACAATTTTTTAAAATATAAAACCTCTGTGCTCAGCCATCAGGGCTGTATAGTATTCCCAATGATCAGCCCAAGTAATCAGAGGCAGGGAAAGAGAGTAGCCCTCCTTACCTTACTTTGTGGCTGGATCAGAAGCACTTTGTAGCAGGTATTCCAGTAGCTGGATTAAACCTATAGTCCTAGAAACATTGCCTCTTGGGTATGCTTGGGGAATAGCATTTACAGATTGTGAAATAAAAAGAAAAAAATTATACCTAAAAGCAAAAAAATAGAAAAAATAAAACTATGATTCTATTTCTCTTTTTTTGGAACAAGTTAATAATATACCAAAATATTACAGTTTGGGGACAAAATGGTCAAATAGTTTAGAGGCAGCTGACATATTACAGTTTCACTGTCTGTGTTAGCATTGTTCTACAAAATGAACTCCTCAGTTTCTTATGGAAGTAGCCTCTGATTAGCATTTTAACAAGTTCTAATGGAGATCCTTTATACTGAAATTGTAAAAGTGCCAGTCCAAGAAAAATAAAAAGATACTGAATAAACTTCACTTATTTTCTTCCTGGCTGATGGGAAAGCATGTTTAAACTTTAGCATAGCAAAGTCCATTTAGGGAACTTTCAGACATGACCTCTCTTTCTTGTTTTCACTTGAAGATTTTATTCACTTTTCCCTTTTTCTTGGCATTACGATGTGGATGCAGTCTTTCAAATCCACCTTGCTGATGCTCGAATCAAATCCACCAAAGAGGCAGCAACACAGTTATGGACAGAAGCAGAAAGGAAAATGCGCAATCAGTGATTCAACAAGGATAAAAAGTGAAGATAAATACAATGGGGAGACTTCTGTTTTTACAGAAGCTACCTGTGGGAAGCAGAAATAGCTTGGGGACATTTTGCATAGGTCTACTTTTATGTGCTTCTAATATGGACACCAATTGATTATATCACATTTGGCCTTTTCTTCATTATCTAGAATTCAAAATGCCATGCTTGCTCATTTTTTTGAGATTTATAAATAAAACAAAGATTAGAAACTTGCAAAATTTAGCATACTGGTAAATTAAACTTTAAAGGTGCATTTTAAAGTACTGTTTTCTTGCATAACTAATAGAGAAGATGCTATTAGCATTTGTTTTTCAAGTCCACAGTTGTTACCACATAAACAGCAGCTATAGTGTACTCCCTTTTTTCATTAGTTTTTTCATATCACTCTCCCTGTGAAAAAGCTGGTGCATCTCTGCTTCTTAAAGTAAATATTTTATGGTATCAGAGTCCTAAATTCAACTCTGGTATTGATTCCAAGCTGTATTACTTTTGAGTTCTATATGCATAGATTAAAAACAAAGATCTCACAGTTAAAGTATCAGAGAAAGTTTAAAATCAAGAGATCATGTCCTGTCATGGTGGCAGGGTTGCATGTACTGGAATACACTGGTAATAGGCATCAGTTCTCTAAGAATTTTACTGTGCAACCCTTATTGATTAATCCATTTGGATATACCTGTTGTCTTCAGCTTACACCTTGCCAAAAACAGATCACAATGAAAATGTTTGGAAACTACAAGATGATATATTTACATATTCATTTATGTCTAAAGTAAGAGAAGTTTGCAAATAAATCACATTAGTAAATCTCAGAGCACAGTTTTCATTGTCGTCCCAGTGCTAAAACCACCGTAGTCACTTTACAGAAAAGAGTTTAACCATGACGTTCTTTTCAGTCATAGCAACTGACAGGGCTGACTGTTTTATTTTATGCCATCAATGTGCACTTTCCTACACAGCAATGCTAAAGAATATATGGAGAGAGGAAAAAGGAACCACAAGACTAGGTCATGCTCATAGGGTGAGCTACTACGTCTTGTAAAGGAGGAGCACCAAGGAGGATCTTTGGGGTGATGGTAAATAACCAACAGATTGCAATGATGCTTTAGCTAACGCACAGCAAATGCAATCCTTAGACACACAACCAGATGAATACAGCAGCTCCCAAACATTACTGAGTCATGTATCACCTTCTAATAAAACCAGTATTTGTGTTATCACATGTTTGTTTCTCATTTGGGACTACACACGTTAGATCTTACACAGTTTCAATGAAGTGTTTCTAGACTTCATAGTTAAAGTATGTGCCAGAGAGGTTTAACATAACCAGGGCTTGCCAAAACTCAAGATCTCTGCTTCTATTAAAAACCAACCAAACAAAAAGTTAAGACTTTGCAACATTTTGGAGCAAACAGACAACAAAAAACAGAAACCAGAATTAGAGAAAGATAACTGCAGACAGCCAAATAGTTCATTAGTTGGGTCGCTCAACATTTTACTGGATTCAATTACGCAGCTAATCCCTACGCTGCTGTTTCATCTTTCTTATTTCTGGGACAGAGAAACTCTCCCAGTGGAAACTTCAGGTAAAGAGGATATGTTAAAATTATGTTATGGTTTTGATTAATCAGCATTTTCAGAAAAAAAAGTTTCATCAGAAAGCTTCTACTTTAGTTATACCTGTTTTTTTAAACACATCAGGATTTTAGACAGTGAACCAGGGGAAAGACAATATAAAAAGCATTATTATTATTTATGTCTTTTGTATAATTTCTATTACAAGAAAAATATTTAAATACATCAGAAAGGTATTAAGGTGTTGTGCTGAACTATTTTCAGTAGATTGACTTATTTATTATCTAGGCTAAACTTGTTATTCCTGCTAACCCCTATCTAGGTAGCTGCTGAATATGAGCCAGAGTTCACTGTATTTAGGTGTCTACAAATTTAAATCAAGAGAAATAGAAAGCATTAAGTTTAGAATTTATAAATGTACATATGCCAGATCTGCACTCTGGAAACGGTATGTACATGTATACTGATGACAAGGCTCCCCACACTAAAAGGCTTGCAGTATAGCAAAATGGTCATGAGAGCCTACAGTCCAATTTAAACAGCATATGTGCATACTGTACCATCTAACATCTAACACCATATTCTAAATTTACACTAGGAATTACTGAACAAAAGAGAAAGCTAAAATTTTAAGTGAAATTTAATAGTGAAATATGTCACAGGGCAAAATCATTATCCAAAGTAGCTCCAAAGTGAAAAAGAGCAATTTAGCTAATTTGGAGACTGGGGTAGCTCAAAAGCACTAATCTTCAGTAGTGTCTTTACTACTCCTTAGCAGATGGCTAAGACTGTATTAGAGCTCCAGAACATAAGACTGAAGGCCAAGTGCCCAAAACAACACACCAAATGCTTTTATTTACTCATTTCTAGTCTCTGCCACCCTGTTGCCACAGTGCAGATACTAAGTCGTCATTGATGTAGTCATAGGCAGATGAGACTTTAGAAATGAACTGCCACATACTTTAGCTACCTTCTTTGGCAAGTATGACACTGCTTTTACAAGAACTGAACCCTACTGAGCAGGTGTTTGGGGATAACAGGTAACAGCACTTACTTCTCATCAGAGAGTAAAGAAGGAAAGGATGCAAATTCCACTTGAAGTCTGCTTCTATTGCTTTATTTCTTCAGGCATGACATGAAGCAGCGAACTCCACCAACAGTATTTCATCCCATCTGAACAAATGTTATCATGTCAGAACAAACACTGTAATATTGCAAAGTTAGCTGTAACACTGCTAGAAGCATTAGGAAAACATGCTTTTACCTACATATGTGAAGACAAATAATGACATTACATCTTGAGACCACATTTGCTGGTTTGGGTTACATTGAGTTACTATACATTAATCTCTTTTTACATGCAGGCTGCTCAAACGTCCCAGCTCTTCAGTGCATCCCATTCATCTCCTTACATGCACTGCTTTCTTTCAAAAAAACCAAAATCATCTTTATTTTATCCAATTTCATTGAACCACAATGACCCCTCAGATGTTCTAATCACTTAAAAAAACTTCCACTACGCATATCTCATGGACCCTACCACCAAACCATCAAATTATGGTATAAAACTCTGTTTTATACCCACTGAGTTTAATGGAGATGTAACATATTCTAAGAATTAGTGAAGAGCAGGAACAGGATGGTTTGCAAGTCCTGTAACACTTGTGTGTATTAAGATCTCCAGGTTTTGCAGAGAATGACAGGAGAGAGATTTTAAAAGGCAATACATTTAAAACTTTCAACAATCAGAACCTGGTGTGGAAAAAGCTGTCGAGATTTTTAAGAAATATCATAACTCTCAGTGCACTAGAAAACTCATTTGTTCAGCCCTCTTCAGAGCATCAGCGACAACAGTTTAAAAAAGACTATGAGTGAAATACAGACTTTGTGAAGCTCATGCTGTACATGAATTTAGCTCCACTGATGCTCTCATCATACAGAGTTCAGTCACATTTACTACTTATAAAACTGGTTTGATGAATTCAATTACTGAAGGAAGTCTGTTTTTAATTCTTACAGCTACGACTTCTTTCAATTTAAATTGATTAATAATAAAAGTTACAGCATTTCAGAGGAACAGCGTATGAATTAACCATAAACTGAAGCCCTAGCCCATGGTAATAAGATACAAAGCTCTTCTTCATGTCAGCTCGGATGCAGCTTTTAAGCATATTCTAAAGGTACTTCTTCTGGATAAATATTTTACTTTATAGATATAAATTACAGTTTATTGCCAGCTGTTTAAAATATCTATGATTTGGTAAGATGAGTCTTCCTAACCTCCAGCTGTCTCCCATTTACTTGAATTGGAAAAACACTGGGTAATTTGCTGCCCATGGAACACAAACATAAGCAACTGAAGTACCCATAATTTGTTGAAGTTTTAGATCATCCTAATTTAGATATTTTTCAAAAGACATAATGTAAAGTAGACTCCACTTAATCACCACACTGATAAATAGCTCTATTGGGAAGATAATACAGTTAGTAGAAGGGTAAAATAAAAGCAAAATGTAAAAGTCATTCTGCATCCATGACATACCCAATGTGTTTGGAATGCTGTTTGATGGGCTGATCATAGAAGTGTACAGTGAACTACCACTATATATGGCATAGCTGTTTATTATCTTCAGGGGACTTTCTCATGCTCTTGAATTGATATTTATGCAACTACACAGAAATAATTAAAAACTAGAAAGTTTCTTAATTCACTGTGCTCTTGGGTAACAGTATGAACACAGCATTCCATGTGCTCTCAACAGAGTATTTAAATATCTTTCTTTGCCAGTTTTATCATGTGAAAAACCGCAATAAGTGGGGATGTAGTATACAGTCAGGATATATACCTGAGTTATATGCCAAGGTAGCAGCAAGAAGGAAGCTTCAGGAAAAGAGAACTGACAGCACAGAAGAGGGTATCTTATGTCTCAGCAAGTCTGTAGCAATGTCTAATTATTTGTGATACTTTTTGTGGTTATTATTTCTATATGTTAAACTGAGACAACATATGAGGTGAATACTACACTATCTGTCAAAGGTATCTGTAGACTGCTAGGTACTGTCACCACTAAGCAAAAATTGCAAGCTCAAGAACCGAGAAATACATAGCTTTTCAATACGTTTCAGAGCCAAGTATTTTATTCTCCATCAAAAACACATTTAATATTTCCTTTTGAAGGCTATTTATAACCACAAAGGCAATTTTGTCCTCTTCAACTACTTAAAACCTTAATCTCTGGCTTTCTGGTTCAGAAGATATTCTTCACAGAATGAATTTTAACTGTTACAATCCCTTTCTATGACTGAGCTGGGGTTGAGTCTTCCCCCTTTATATAGGGTGCAGTGAAGTCCAAATTAGGAGAGAAACAGAAGGCAGCAGTGGCAAAAGAGAAGCAAATGAAGGAAAACGTGCAAGGAAAGGAGACAGAACTGCAGAAGGTAGAAGTGTGGCTGACAGCCATAGAATCCCCCAGGATTGCAGTCAGCAGTGAAGAGAATTACCTTGCGGAAAAGACACAGCTGGCAGGAAAGATGTCAGCTCCAGGAGGTAAAGAAAAATGCAGGCAGGAGGAGAAACTAGTGAGCCACTCTGTGGACAGAAGTGCCTTGGGAGTAACACAACATGGGTAAGATGGCCAATGACTTACAAATGTGCATGCAGCCCACAGATTAATATAACATTTTATTACCTCTATCAATCCAAAATGGTTTCCTTGGACACCAATCCAAGAGAACACTCGAATTACCTCTTCACTCACTGACAGGCATGGTTCAAGAGCAAACACCTTATACCCTCACACCCAAGGGTATTAACCAGTCATTACCTCACATTTCCTTGTTTCCCTAATGGGCCCCGTTTCATCTCCCTGGGTATTAAGAGCTGCTTCACAGCACATCCACACAAGCAATCTGTAACAGTGCACTTAACCAGTCAGCAGGGGTACTGAATAATGAGCCCATCTGTACTGTCCTCCCAACCCTGTCCTGAAAGCATCAGTAAGCTCAAGAAGCAATATTTCAAGGCACCTCCATCTAACCAAATTCTAAGAAGCAAAGGAGTACTCTTATTGTTAGGGTGCTTCTTGTACAGTATGTAAAATGAGATTTTTACTGTTCAGCCAATAGAAAGTATTTCACACTCTTTGTGTTGGCGGACAGCTAATAATAAAATGTTTACTCACAATAACACCATTATAAAAGGGAACCAGAAGCAAATAAGAATCTTCATTCTTTCCTCTTTCATATTATGTCACAGGACATACCCAGTTAGTGGCAAAACACTTGATAATCCCTATGCTTGCACTCAAATTAGAACAATTTGATGGAAAAATTTTTAATATAGGTGTCCAAGAGGAAGAATCTTCTGAGTTCTGCAATAAGGAAAAAAAAAAATATAAAAACATTCTCTGATAATGCAACACTTTCCTCTTCTCTGTTCCTCCAAAAAGAAAATGCAGTTCTTTTTCATACAGAAGGAGTAGCTGGAGCTCTACACCAATTAAATGCTTGAGAGTGATATCTATCTTCTATTTTGCATCGAGACATGGGTCAAGCAGATTTCTGACCAGCAGGAAATAACTACAGCCATATTGTCACTTGCCGCAGTTCCTGCTAGCATCAAAGCCAAGGCTGTCAATCTTCGTTTATGTTTAGATATTTAAAATATTTTCAGTATCATTCTGGATTTTTAAAGCATTTGGCACTAAGCAATATCTGAAACTGTCCCACTGTACTAAACTATGGCAGTGTTTTTTCCCTTCAGATACTCATACGGCAATCCTCTTCATGTCTAATTCTTTGACAGCAATTCAGTTTTAGATGGCTTATAATAGGCTCTGCCTGAATTCTGCCAGGACTGAATTGTTATTGATTGGTGTGAGGCAATGGTGTAGAAGGGTGCATTTCCACAGCTTGTATTTGGATGGGTCAGATCTTTTGACAGCTGATTTTGTTAGAAAACCTGGGGTCATTGTGGGCACTGATTATTACACACCCTTGCATTTTTTCCATCACTGCAAGCTCAGCTTCTTACTCTACAAAAGACACAAGTAATTTTCTTTCTAAGCTCTATATAGAGGTTCTTTCATATAAGACATAATCTGTCTTTTTTGTACATAACTTTTCTTCATATTGCTCTGAAACAGTACATTAGGTGCACAAAAATGAAACATCTACTCTCTTAATTTTTGATCATATTACCCTGCCTGGGCCAAATTCAGTCATCAGTGAAGCCAATGGAACTATCCCACAGAAAAGTGAGCCTGCCAATGCTTTTTGAATGCTGCTTTCTCACAGAAGCTCCCATGTGGCAAAAAGTTCAGGTCAAAAACTGAAAAAAACAATCTTACTCTGCAGGCAGCAACTTACTGTGTTTTTTGGCTTCTTTTCGTTGTCAGGATCAGAATTGTTCCCATTTGTTTGAGGGACATATGGCTTTCACTAATCAAAGTAATGCCCCAAAACCTCCATGGATTGCACAATCTTAGGTTTTTTAAAAAAAAGGAGGAAGGAAGAAAAAAAGGAAAAAAAAGCCCAAACCTCCCTCTACTATTTGTCTAAAAGAATACCATGTTCTATTTGAAATCAAAGCTGTCACAGACAAGTTTTAACATCACTGAGCTTCAATTCTGCTGTTGTCAGTTTTGTTGATGTAGAAAACACTAGCAATTATCAAACACTGAGTATATCAGCTGGGAGTTTTAATCAATCCACTTGTAAGAGACTTTAGGAAGAAGGAACAGGTTGCAGGCAACAATGCCAAGTGCCAGTTTCCTACCTCAGCACAGGCTACCAGCCTGAGTGAAGCTTCATTATGAGTATAATTTCCCCCATCACTGCAGGCCTAGCTTCTCACTCTACAGAAGATGTACTCCTCCGTGCTGCTGTGTAAGTCAAGCCCATTCACGTTCCATTTCTGCACTTACAAATGCCAAAATACACCAAGTCAACAAAAATTTATGTATTTGACTTCAGAAGATAAAATGATGTAATTAGTAACATTACACTTATTTTATTACTGTTGCTTTGATTTAAATTGTTAGTGGTTTAAACATCTTAATTTCAGAGTGAATTATATAATTGTTTTTGTTGCCTGTTTATCGATTTTTTGTATAATTAGGATGCAGCAATTTACTTTATATCTCTTTAGTTTAATTGAGTTAATAATGTCTGCTGAGAAGCATGATGTCACACTTCCAGCTACTTGGCTGGAAAGCTGGAGGAAGAGCTTTCACTGGACGTAAGAATTTCAAAGGGCAACTTTTCTTCCAGGGCTGTAACTCCACAAAAGTTAGCTTTCTGTTAAAATGGCACAGCTGTTTCCATATTTTTGTGCTTCTGTTATTGTTCTTGTGATCATATTAAAAAATCTTTCTTGGCATGCCATGGTTCTCCCTGATGATACTGTTATCACAGAACACTATCTACTGTATCAATAACAGCAAATAAGAGCAAGGACAGTCTGTATTGAAAAAGAAAACCTTAGCCTTCAGTTAGTGTCTAGTAACTGAAACTGCTTCCCTTGAACTCTATCAGTACACCCAGTATAGCACATCCATCTCCACTGGGGAGTAGCATTTTATCAACCCTTCAAATTCTCATGACCCAACCTGTCTGGAAAAGATCCTATCTTCACTTGGACTGTGTCAGGGAGGACAGGCTCACCTGAGGGCTGGGTCCCACAGTAATGGAAAGTGTCTTTGGCACCAGGCTGTAGATGAGGAGCACACACTTGACGGCTGCTGTGTGGCATGTCAGCCTCTCCCCCAAACTGAAATTCCATTTGGTATGTACCACTGGTCAAAAGATCACATGGAGGCAACTGTGTCTCCGAGCCACACAGTATCTCACACACAATGAATAGGATTTGACTGGTCTGGTGTCATCAGCATAAAGTTATTATGGAAAATCAAATAAATGCCATATATGGGGATAAACTACCTTAATGACACTAAAACAACATTTATTTTAGGGGTTGTGCCACCAAAAATTCAGCTTAAAAACAGCCACCATGAGTACAATAACTATATTCACCAGACAGTCAAAGAGCCTACATCTTGACTTCTTCTGTAAATTAAATCCTGTAAATAAAGATTATTGTTAATAATCCCTAAAAATGGTGGAGCTACTCACCAGTAATTGAAAGAACTTGTTTAAAGAAGCCACATCTGTTAATATATATGTATCTAATATTGGGTCCCAAATGCTCAGTGCATGTATAACACTTTCCATCTCCAAATTGTGGATAAATATTGATTGAGCTTTATGTATCACAGAGAGGGAAAGTTATGTAATTTCCATTTTCCAGCTGGAATAATGGAGATGTTAAAAACAGGAAAACCAGGAAGGAAAATGCAGTAACAACTAGTGTAGTCATGAAGGACTCTTCATAAAACTTCCTGTGACAAAAAAGGAAGTGCTACACAGTAAAAATGAAACATAATCTTAGCTAGGAAACACAGCACTAAAAATGTTAATTTATGGATAGAACAATAAATGAAAAGTCAGAAAAAAACCAAAGCTACGTGAGGAAAAAAGTTCAGTATAATTTCTGTCATTCCAAGACAGAACCACTCACAGCACCTCAGAGATCAGCCACTGAGTACATCCATCCTGCATCTACAGCCCACAACACGCTCTGCTGCCTCTGACTCACCAGCATGGTTGATAACGGGCACCCTATGTTCAGAGCTGCCGGCATTCAGAGCAGATACAGGCAACACTGTATGGCCACTAGTAAGAATTCGTAAGTACCCAACAAGTCTAGTCAAGGTAGTTCTTTTAGAAGGTGACTGGTATTAGCACTTTCTGCCCCACAAAGAGTAGTGAGGTTCAGAACTAGAGAGTGTCCAAGTAGAAAGAGGACTCATAGGAAAATGGGGGAAAAAAGAGAAAAACCAACCTATAACAACTTGCAAATGAGGGTACTCAGAACAGAGTAGCCTTAATCTAGACCAATCGGTTATATAAAGGGCCAAGCACAGTTTTACCCCTGAAGGAGCCTTCTCTTTTGAATCTCAAGATGCCCACAGTCTGAGGCTGAAATTTACTGATTAAATGCAAGTGAGTACTTAAGTTCTGTATTCTGGCTCACTGCAATATTCATTTTGAAAGTATGTGTACAATTTAACCTTTCAGTGCCACAGCCAGCAGCAAGACTTCCTAAATTAGCAAAAGTAATAAACAAGACCCTCATTAAATCTTCCTCTTCCTGGTTTTTATCCCTCTAATGAAGCCCTCTGTACTGTAACTCCTCTCATTTCCCTAGTTCTCTCTTCATCACCGATTTCTTTATCCTTTGATATGATGGAGTCTCCTGTCATAAGTAATGATAGAGCTATGTTTTCTAGAGGGCATAGTATGAAAAGGACAGGAAGGCATGTTGTTCTTAAAACTGTGGCCCAGCAAGGCAGATGACTCATTAATGTACCAGTCTTGCCCTCTCAGCAAGAAAAGAACACACACTCCCTTACACAGAGGGGTCAGCCTGCAAGGCACACTCCCTCTGCTAGCTCAAGTCTGGCTGCTTCTGTTCAAGCTGTCTTCTGTACTACTTAGGCTCACCTTTATGCAGCAATGAAGTGAAAGATTTTTTAAAAGATGTCAGGACAGCTCTTGATGCACTCCTTACAGCTTTGAGTCTGGCAAAATCTGAAACTCTTGAGAGTCCCTTGAGATCAGCAAAAAAAAAAAAAAACCCTTGGTATCATGTTTCTTTGTAGACATCATTAACTCAATTAAACAAAAGAGAAATAAAGTAATTTACTGGTTGCTAATTACACACACACAAAAAAAAAAAGGAGTTTAACACAAGCAGGCAACAACAAAAAACTAATATAATTCACTCTGAAATTAAGACTTTTTTTAAAACACCCTTGGCTTCTATCAAAGCAAGTAATAAAATAAGTGTATTGTTACTAATTATAGCAGTTCATCTCCTAAAGTCAAATATATACAACTGTGATGACCTTATATATTTTGACAAATGAAACTTGAAAGAACAAACACAGCACATCAGATCAGTTTCCCCAACAAGGAAACAAGGTCAAGGCTACAGACATATAGTTTTCCCTGCTTTTCGATCTTTAAAGAAGGTGTCAAAGGCACATTGACAAAGTCTGACAACCACAGATGATCCCAGGAAAGGCTTTTCCACTTTATTTTTCTTCTTATTGTTATTTGAAGAATGGAAATAAAATTCTGTTATGCCACACATTGCTCCATCAGGACTCCATTGACTATTTGCTAATGGAAAGTGCATTGCTCCTTGCATTGCTGCCCCTGGGCTCTCCTTTCACAGTACCTTGGAAGCAGATGAACTACTTCCATACTCTAATACCATCATCTTTTTACACTGGATTTTTTTCCTAAATAATGAGGTTTACTTGCAGTAATCTTTCTCCTACCTCTGTACTGAAGAGCAGGTACTCCAAACCTACTTCAGCAGTGGTAAGGACATAATGGCAAACTGATCTATCCCAGAAAAGCTAAGGAGCACATTTTGAGAGAAAGTACAAGGAATTCACAGAGGAGAAAATATCAAAGACTTCTCCCATTTAAAGTGAACTCTTCAATCCCCAAATTGTCATTGGGTGCCCCAGAATCCCCAGACCTTCATGACTGTGATGGATTAGTGCTCTGTTTACTACCCCAGACACTATGTTAATTACCATCATGCATCCTGGTTCACAATGTCATTTAATACCAATGTTTTTCCAGATTTTGTATCTTTCATACATTCTACTTCTCAATAAATCAACTTTTAATGCATTTCAACTGAAGACAAGTTCGTATTTGTTATGCAGTCTTCAGCAATCATGGCAGTTCAATAAGTGAAGCTTTACAGAAGTCTCAGAAATTAACAGATGCTTGCTGAGAGATCTCTGTGAGTCTGAGGCCTTTAAAAATGGAAAGAATCATTCTAGTTTCTAATGAGAAATTCTGAAGCTGCAATGAGAAAGGAAAAGAAGGTATCAAGGCATAAAGCCTGTGTTTCTTACACCTGCTTTTACAGATCCCTTATCTGTGGATCTGATCTCAAGGGACAACGATTAGGATCTTCTGAGTTTCACAGAAACTTTGAAGGTTTCCAGCATTTTGCAGGAAATGGCTGTTTGGTTTTTTTCGGTTTTATATCAGCTCAGCTTACTAATAAAACCAATCCTGTCTACCTTAGCTACTGCAGATCAGGATCCAGACATGTTGGTAGGACAGTGGGTGGGGAAAAAAAAAGAGAAAAATGGAAGTCAGCATGCCTTCCTCTAAGGTCACACAGATCTTGCGGTCGGTGGATCCCTGCTGAGACCCCCCTTCCTAATTGATTGTCTTGCCCAGCAGGAACCTGCAGACTCTCCAGGAGCTAAAGGAATGGGAGCTGCACTTTTTAGCAGTAATAAGTGTTGTTAACAAGGCAACTCTGAGAAGAGATTTGAAGGCATCTGTTATTTTGTAAAATACTTAGATGGATGATATATGCACTGTACCTGTTTAAGTCTGTGCACTGACTCTTAGGGATGTAATGTATCAAAGCAGCAAAATTACTGCCCAATAAGCCCAGGCAGAACTCTTGAGCAACAAGAAAACTGATCTTATTTTACTCTGAGTTAAGGATAGTTGACTTTTTGTCTATTAGTGTAGCTTTTGATGTTATAGTGTAATTAAATTTGAACTCAATGCGCCCAACTTCTGCAACAAATGATATATATTTCTCTTTCTTCTCTTTGTGTTGAAAATATATCCTGGCTGACTGGAATCACTGTGGCAAGCTGTAAATGATGTATGAAATGAAAAATCCCTGCTCACTGCAAAGAGAGAATATAGACAGGGCTCAGCAATTGCTGCTGTGCTATGCTATTTGCTGAAATATTCAGCTCAAATGCAATCACACAAGCTCGCCAGTGCTGACACTAGGCAGCAAGTTGCATATATCATGTTTCAGTCTTATTCAGGACCAAATGACTAAGTGATAGCTGGCATGATAAATTCAGAAAAAAATCACAAAGATCCTAAACCAACTTCAATTGTTGGGATTTTTTTATTCAGTCATATGACTAATTTTCAGCCTCTGTCTCACTAATTGCCTGAACTTTAGAAATTCACAGTGACACCAAGACGAGCTGGACAGCAGGAAAAACTATTAAACAACAAATGGTTTGACCAGTCTGGAACTATTTGTAGACACTATTTAATATATACTGAACCGGTGTCATGTTTATTAGGGTGCACTGCAATCAAAAGGTTTCTTTGAACATCTGACCAAACTCAGAGGCAAAGACTTTCCCCATCCTGTGGTACAGAGAGATAGAAATATATCTGTATCTCAGCACAAGTGAAAAACAATTTGCATTTCTGCATAGTACTGTTGGTACATCAGAGATATTTGTGTTAATTGTTGGGACTGAGGCTATGATTTAACAATATGCAGACTTTTGCAGATTATGGAGTTCCTGCTAACCCCACAACCCCCATTTGTTGTCATCCCACAGTTCACAGTTTCCTCCATTTTACCAAGGCAACTGAAACACAGCCATGCTGTGAACTGAACCAGGGATCTGACCTGACTTTAACAAACTCTGTCTAAAAAAAGAAAAGAAGAGAAAGGAGTATTTTTGGTAAGCCAGACAAGTTCTCCCTAAACAGAGGGAAGGACGAGATGAAACGTAAGACCCAGCACAAGATTAATTTAGGGCAAGGCTGAACCTCATTCTGTCATTAGAAGCATCCAGAGTCAATATCCAAACATCACAAACTGTTTGGAAGAGCTTTCAATTACAAACCTAAGAACTGGAAAGAGGAAGGGAAAGGCACAGTGGCTGAAAAGAGGGGAGACTGTATTGGCAGCAAATCTGTGACTTCTGTCTCCTGTGATGATTGTAAACCTGAATGACAAAATGCAGATCATGTAGCACCTATGGGGTTCTCTTTAAAGGTTTTTACTCTTGAAGCCCTTCAAAGATCACACAAGTTGAACTTTGAGATTTCTTTCTGCCTCTATGTTCTTCCTTCCCTCTCTTCCATTGAGCTGGCTGCAAAGGTTAGAAACTTGTCTCACCTCCCCTGAAGGCAACCAGCAAAAGGGAACCTCAAAAAAGGCTTTAAAATCCACATCCTTTAAAATGTATTAACTGTTAAACTTCGGTTTTGTTCAGACATTTTTACATACACATTTTCATGCATTATGGAAGTTTGGAAGTCTAGCTTTACATACTTAATGTTTAACCTTCCAGGCATATTTTTGACTTCTTACCCCGTCTAAGTGGGTGTTAATTCAAACTAGTCAAGAGGGCATGAACTTGAACATAAGATCTCTTTTCCAATGTTATTTTCTCCAGACCTTTCAAAGATAAGGTTAGATATATGTGTCTGATCCAAATGTGGTGCAAGCAGTTAATGTCCCTCAAAGCACTAGTATAGCACCTCGAGGCCAGAGTTGATGAACTGAAGGAGCAGGGAAATATGGATGTCACTACAGAAACAGCAAAGCAGTCCTACATCAGAGCTGGCTATCCTCACCATGCAGCAGGGAACACAGCACATATAAGGGGAGTTGGGGGGAAGGTCATTATTTTAAACATATAGAATATAACAGAGAGAGAAGACTACACTGTAAAATCACTTAAATCAATTATACCCATATGGATATAAGCCCAAATGACAGAAAACAAAGATGTTAGAAGCATCATTGTGTTAATCATCTCTTGATCAGGGAATGAACTCTGACTGTACAAGGTATTTTATCTAAGGTCTTTTTCCACATGTGTTTAAGCAGTGACTAGTACATTGACAGCATGGTCTGCAAAGACGACTGCTGTGCATTACTGTAGTCTGAATATTTTTCTTACATGTTATTTATTTGGAGCATTGTTCTAACATCTACAGTCCTCAGTCATGGGGCAGGACCCCACTGAGAAAACCAAGTCTAATAAAACAGCACTAACAGGCAACTTCAGCCTTTTGTATATAAATTAGATCACTTAATACCGTTACAGTGTGAAGATGAGCAGAACTCCATCTGTGCACAGCTCTCTGCATTTGTGTGTGACCAGGTGCTTAACGCCTGAGCCACCATTTGCTGCCTTCCTGCATCAGGGAGGGCCAGCTGGGAGCTCCCACTGCGACTTCAGCGTAGTTTACCAAGGAGATCTAAAAACGAGGATGCAGCCTCTGTGGCTAACAAATTTGGACAAATCCAACCAAGTGTTCTGAGAGGCTCAGAAAGTTTACAAGAGGCATTTTTGAACTGACTGCTGTGGGGATATTACTGCCTTTATTCATGGCCAGCAAAAAGAGAAAAAAGAATAGCTGATACAGAAAGATGGAGCTAAAGAAAACTAAGATCAAATTTGAATATTGAAAGCAAAAGGTAAATAAAATAAAATAATAAAAATATTTAGTTCTAAAAATCCACAAAACAGGGAGGCTGATGCATTAGAATAATAGAAAATAAAGGTCACTGGAAAAGGACAGAAGCTAAGTCCAAAACAACTGAATTACTTCTGGCAGGAGACTCTTCACTGACACAATAACTGGCCCAAATACCTCCCTCTAGAGTAACTGAAGCAGAGTGCGCCTAATGTGTGAACGTCAAAGAGGTGTGTCTGGAGCTGTGAGCTGTCTCTCTCCTTTTCTTCTCCCGCAAGAGCAGGCATTTGGCAACACAAACCCTTGTGATGCTCCTTAGCACCTTGACAAGACAGATACCCCACAGTGGCTCCATGAACCATTTTGGATTTCCTCCCTCCCTGGAGATGAGAGCACTCCAAGTTTGCAATTTACACTTCAATTAAACTTATCAAAAAATAAGATACTATTTGTTGTAAAACAAAAAAGAAATTTATTACCTAGTCTAAGATCAGACTGTTAGCTATAGCACTGGGTACAAAAGGTCACAAATAAAACCAAATTTTAGTCTAATCTGGCTACAATTAAAGTTTTCTATTTACCAATGGAATACTCTTCTAATTGCTTACTCTCATTATATGGGATTTCAAGATGTATTTGACACACTAGAGACAAAGGTTAAGGTTAACAAACATAACCTGTCTCCTGAATGCCACTGCCAGTGATTAGCACTTTTATCTTACCTGACCCAAGAGTATGTTCATTTTGAATTCTAGCCTGTGATGCAAATATTGATGTTCTTGCTGGCTCTGCTGACCAGCTGTCTTACACCTATCAGTCAAAAGATATATGGGCTCTCAAAAACCTGTTAGTGGCTTGTTCCTAATAATTTTGGGTGTAAGAGAGTTATTCCCTCTTTATACCTGTCAACTGGCTGTTTATTCTCAGTCTGATCTGTTCATTATGCAAAAATTATTGATTCATTTTTGTCAAATATCATGAGATTGGTGATACACACTTTCTGTTCAGTTCACAACTTATTTCACCAGCTTTCTGTACTGGTATAAATGACATCATAACAGTTATTTCCAGAGTGCAGGGCCAATGCATTCTGCAGCAAGTCCCACAGTTCTGGTCCTCATGTTCCTCACAGGTTTCCTACCTAGGACATGGAATGGTGCATGTCTGCTCCAGATATGTAGGTAGGGCATAGTTCTGCATCTGGGAGTGAGAACATCTTCTAAGAAACAGGCATATCCACAGACTAGGGTTGGTTACGGGAGGAAATACACATTAAGTGCAACAGTACATGGAGACAAGCTAATCTTCAGCAGATATCCTAAGGGAACTTGAGAATGAAGTGGCTGAGCTGAATACAAAAAAAGTTATCAACCTAAAATTATCTACTACTGCAGGAGACTTGGGGGCATTGTTAATTTGTGTTTATCCTTCAGAAAGGTATTGGGATGATTCTGGAAGCCAGACACTAGCAAGGTTTTTAAAAAAAAGTGCTGAAACAACTGCAACAAGAATAAATTACACATGTTAGGGACACACAAGCACAGCTCCTACAAAGGGAGATGTGTCACTGTCATCTATTTAGCACTTTGGGGATTGTAAACAAAACTGCATGAGGAAGAAACAGCAAATATTTATATGGGCTTCTAAAGCCTTTGACAAAAGAAACTGGATCTTGAAGTCAAACAATGCCATAGATTAGATACGGACTTGAAGACAAGAAAGTATAAATAAAGGAACAGTTTTCAATCTGATAACTAGATGTCATTGAAACCTACTAGTTATTCTGTCTGTGGTTTTCTTAATTTATCTTGTAAAGTCTTCAAATTATGAATATTATTCTAAAGCACCTGATTAATAAGACCTCCCTCTTGACTGGAATTTCCATATGCTCATGAGTGAAATTTAGATAACTAACCTAAGATTTTATAGTTACTGAATTTTTGTGCTGGCAAGGAGAAATCTCCTCTAGCTATAAAAGTTACCTTTCTCTTTTTGGAAGTACAGTGATGACACCTCTTAAAAGTAGGGGGCAGGGAAGAGCAGATGGAAAGCGTAAGAAGTACTGTCGGTCATGAACCCAATGAATATTAGAAAAGGAGTTTCCAGATTGATTCTAAATCCTAAACATTAGGGGGAAGACAAATGCCTAGGTAAGAGCGATACTAGAGACATCAGAGTTTGTCTGAATTTTTTTTAGACTATTTTGCTAATCTGATGATTTTTAGTTTTTCACATTGTCCTAGTTGTCTGCTTACACATGTATTGGCCAAACAACTTTGTGAAGAAGAGTCATGGATACTTTTATGAGGAAAGAGCAGAAATAGAAACTCTTTCTCCTTGCTGTTGAAAACATCCCCATTTTTAAATATAAACCATTAGAATGGAGTGGCAAAAAGCCATGTGCCAGTACTATGGTCTCTGATAACATATTAGGCCATTTATTATAATTGATCACTTTGGTCCCTTCAGCTTTACCATCTATCAATTCATTTGCATAAACAATAAAAACTTAAACTTCCTAAAAGATTTAAAAAAAAAATCCAAGAAACTTGTGCTGAAACATTAGAAGTTAGACTAAACTGTGTAGTCTTCTGTGTCTCAAGCAGAACACACAGAAAAGTTACTCACTGCACAGAAAAGCAGGGGAAGATGAGAGCTATACAGCAACTGCAAAGGCAAATTAAAAGTAAACCAGAGCAAGCAGCAGTAATTGTGAACTGAATGAAGGAGAGAAACAATAGGCACGCCTCCAGTACTGTTACCATTAACGCAGCAAAGAGGAGAGATATATCTTGGATCTTTTAGTACATGAAACTATTTGATCAGCATGCCTGAAACATTCACACCAGCCATACGACTGTGTCGCACTTACCAGCAATACTCACTGCTGTACAAGAGAAGTTTAAAACAGTCAGGATTATATTTTGCTTCTCTGTCTATGCAACATCAAACATTTCTTTAAAGCACTGTCTCTCACTTGATAACCCAACCCTTGAGACAGACCGTATTCCCAAAATAGGCAAAATATGGACAATCTGGCAAGCTGTTTTCTGCATTAATATTTTGGTTTGTCACCTCCCTCAGCAATTGATAGTAACTTTTGAAAATAAGCTAACTGTTCTTTACACCTCTGGGTTTAACAAAGATCACATATCAAAGCTTCATGACCAAATTAACATAAGGTCTATCCCCTTCCCTAAGGCCCCTTCCCTGGCATTATTATTGCTGCTGATATTGTAAGTGTAGTGTGAAATGGCCAATTCACACATGTGCCATGTTTTGCACATTGCCTGAACCTGCTGGAACATGATTTTCGTAAGAATGATGAGAGTAATAAACATCTTCTGGCAGAGCCTTGCAAAATCTGCACACATTTTATTCACGCAGTAATGGGCCATAAAACTCTTAGAGAACTGCAGGAGAAAAGCAATGTACATACACATGCATAAATTAAAAGAAGAAATGTGAACTCGGTGCAATGCTACTCTTTTAGACATTTAGAAAAGGCACGTACAGTGGAAGAAAACTACAATACATACTCTGTAGCACACACAATAGTCAGAGAATTCAGACTGTACTAGTTTCTAAAACCAGATTTTATGGTAGAGCTTTCAGTGATCCAGCCTCAGCAGTTGCCTTAACTGGATCCTAGGTTTGAGTCCTCCACATGGGCTGTAGCAATGTTGCAACAGCAACTATGCAGGCAGAAGAAAGTCTTAAAATATACTCTCCTACTGACCTATTACATAGATTACTTGTACTTCCACTGGATGACCAGTAGGGAGGATCTCCCGGATTCACTTGGCTTCACTAACGAAGTCACTGGAAGGGTTTCAGATTTTTTACAGCCTTTAGAGAAATGTAGAAATCATTTGCATTTTTTTGGAAAACCAGTCTGATATCAGTTAAAGCTTTCCAACTGTCTTCTCACTAGCACTGAAAATCATCAGAAATGTTAGGGATCACAACTACCCCTTTGCTACATACTGCTGAATGTTTTATGTACCAAGTGTGATGACAGCATTGGAAGTCCAATGCCACAGTGTTCTCCTTGTAGTCTTGGCCCTCTCATTTGATTTGCTTTTGGAAGAGCTACCTCTAAACTGCTATGGTCCTTCCAGAAGCACAGGTAATAGGAATTGCTGTCATACTAAGCTAACTTTCTGGGATAAGGAGGTATCTGACAACATCACATTACTGCCACACAGCTGGATTTCCTCCAAACCAATGTCCAATCAGACGAATAATAAAATTGCTGTGGATTTTCTAAACCTGAGAGATGAAATTCAACTTTTATGCTAGAAGAATTTCTCCAGCAGATCAGGAAGGTCCTGGTAACTTTTAGGTAGAACACAAGGAAGAGTGGGGAAAAGACTTAAAATTTTTTTAAAGTGAAAACTCTGATCACCTCTCTCAGTTATTCAGATTACCTACTTACACTGCCAGTGCAGCAGAGCAAGTTTTTGCTTACCAAGGAACCAATCTGAAGCCTGAAATTGTAAAGTAATTGACATTCTGCTTGCTACTGCTGCTTCAAAGAAACTGGGAGACTGCAGCTCCTGGTGCTGCCAGCAGCATGTAGCAAGTATTTCCTGCAATTGCTGAGAAGCTCTGAACATACAGAGAAACACTGACTGATGACGACTAAGTAACTGGTGTAAAAAGCACAGTTTTGCCATGAAGTTAATGAAAGAACAATCTTAAGTGCACAGGAAAACATAAGTCTTTTTCTTTTAGCTTTCTCATTTCAGGAAATTAATTTGGATCATGAAAGTAACACTTGTACTTAAACAGGATGAGCTCTGAATCAAAAACAGTAAGCACATGGGAGAAAAAAAATGGAGGAAAACAAATTTTTGGCACTGAAATGAGTGCAATCAACAGGGCTTATCCAAACAACAAGATACTCCCCATTTTCCTTTTCTGTATTAGAGATGTGGTGTTCAGCCACAGCCTCCTTCATTGCTTCTGAACAGCTTCTAGTCCTTGCTATCTCTGACAGAATTTTGCTTCAAGAGTCTTTAACTACTCGTGACCAGCAACGGGTCAGCCAAGTGACTAATTCCTGGTGCAGAAACAAACCATATGTGTCTTCTTCAATAAAAAATTAGGTAGGACACAAAAAAGCTTTCTCAGGTTTTTATCTTGTGCCTCCTTGAATGTCGACTACATTAAGTTTCCACTGATAGATGGAGGAACTCCTCCATGTGTCCATTTTGAGAAGTTCCTCCAGCCACCCAGTGGCATGTGTGCCATGTTCTCACATGAACTGTCAACTACCAACAAAATCTAGATCTCTCATTGCACTTCTGCTGAGGCTTGCTGTGTCTAGTTTTAATTTCTTTATTTGCTCTTTCTCTTGTCATAAAATTGAGGGTCATGCCACATAGTAGAGGTGACAGAATGCATTCCTGTTTGACACTACCATGACCCTGAAACATGGGCTCTTTTATGCTCCTGATCATGTCTTTTATTTCTCTTTTACATAACACAGTATTTTAAGAAGTTCATTTATGATGACTGGGAAATATTTTCTTTAGATCTATGAAATGTATAGGTAGATTTTGTCTTTCAGTGCTCTTTTCAATATTATTCTTAGAGTGAATTTGGATTAACATATGTTTTTCTGAAGTCCAATATATCTTCCCATAACATCTCTTGAAGGGTTTATCTTAGTTCAAGATGGTATTACAAAGATGTAATTATAATCGAAAGAACTGCAACACCTTTGCAATCATTCCAACAACGTGAATCAAATTTTAGTCAGTACTTTGACTACAAGGACAGTATTTCATTATTCTAATAACTTTTTCCAGTCCCCTTCTTTACTGAGATGTTCTGGGAACTTAGCAATGATAAAATTACCTCAGACAGTCAACATTTTCCCAGTGATAAGGCTTCACTTGCACTTTTGCAAAGTTTTATCCTTTTATTGCATCTTTAAAAAACCAAAAAAAAACAAAAAAAACCCAAAAAACCGAACCCGAAAATTTATCAGAAACCAGTATCAGCTGAAAAGTAGAAATGTTGGCAACAGTCCTCCAGAGACCTAGTTTATCTTCTATGGGGCAGAACAGCTCTGCAGTTTATGAGTTTTGCAGGTTCAGAAATAACTTCCTCAGAAGCTTCAGTATCCTACCCTACAAGAACAAAATTCTTTTGGGGTACTGTGATAGATAGTGCCATACACAGGAGTTTCCCAAGAATATATGTATGATCAAAAGTTCTCTAATGGTAAAAAAACAAAAACAAAAAACAAAACATGTTTTGAGATTTAGAAGAGAGACTTAGTTGGTTATGACTAAAAATCTAGCTGATCGTTAACTATAATATCAGCATAAGGAAGAAACAGACCCACAATAAAAAGGAGAAGGGAGAAAACCCCACTTTTTTCAGCATATTTTTCGGTATGTTTTTTTGCTACTCCATTAATATTTAATAACAATAACCACCATATTAATCATATACAGAGAGACTGTTTTGAACTTTAGGAAAAGTGGTTTTTTGGTTCTCATGCTCTGAGCTTCTCAGTTGCTTTGTCTTCCTACTCTAAAGTATTCTGTCTCTGAGTCTCACACTCCATTTTATAACACAAGAAAGTTCTGTCATGGAATTTCCAAAAGAAAGACATGTATTATTCACATCTGTAGCTACCATAAGAAAATGCCTTTTTTTTTCCCAGTATCTTTTTCTTCACTATTTTCAGTGCAAAGTTTCATGAGTAAGCACATACCATGAAAAAGACCCCTACCAGGAAATACCACAAGAAAGCAGGAAGGTCTTTTCATGTTAACTGTTAAGCGTGTTTAGTCAAAAAAAGAAAAAGCCCACAGGAATGCTTTTTGTTGTGGCATTCATTAAGAACAAAGGCATAAGCCAGTCTCTTGGGCAGCCCATTTTGACAGATTTGAAATCCATGCAGCTTCATTAACCCTGGCTCTTGCAAAGTTACCCATTGCAGTAATACACAGTGCAGTTAAAGATTATCCATCAAAATTATATGTTTAAAACTGGATCACAATTCCTTTAGGTTAAGAGGTTCCTTTATATTGCACAGTGTTCCAGAGCACAGAGTACCACTGCAAGTGGATTTGTTCTAAAGTGCTTTTAAATATACACTTTAACTGCTATTCCTACTTTTATCTAATCATCACCAGAATTACTGAATCTCAACACATTTGATAACATTAGGAAGCCTTTTGAAAACAAATGCAGGTAAAGTTTCTTCTAAGTCAGAAAGCTTGTCAAAGGGCAGTAGTATATTTGATGATTAATATAACTACAGGGCAGTTAAAATATTTTTGCCTTTCCAAATTTGCATGTCTAAAATAAATGAAAGAAGACTGAGATATGCAGGGCCGAACCACTTAGTAAAAGTGTCTGTTACTCATTTCTACAGAGGTACTGAAACAGGGATACTTTTAATCCATAGTCATAAATGTTAAAATTGTCTAGCTACTGACTGAACACCAAAATCAAGTAGGCTGCAAACTACATGCACTGGTGTCAAAAGTACAAAAAGTGGTATTGAATAATCCAACATACTATTGCTTTGTTCAACAATGGCCAAGTTGAACTGGAAACCTTTGGCTGCCCTAAAACTACATGACATCACTGAAGTAATGCCAGTGGCTATATAGGATCAAGCCCTTAATACTGTAAAATGGTAATTCCATCTCACAAAACAAGACACACTGCCTCCTCAGAATTGCAGGGAAGGAGAATATTGTATCTCCAGTGTGTATATAATATAGATAGGCCTATACTCACATGGCCTAAATTACTTTTAAGTCATGGTGTCTACAATTTCCCATGGGCTCAGCACCTTTTAAGGTCTAGATAAGAGCCAATAGGTAATGTAAGGCACAGGGACAAAGTGAAATTTAAACTCTGTGAATGTAGACACTATTGAAAACAGGTGATATTATTATCTTCTTTTCACCTGTGTAATAGAAACATTTTCTATAGCTTGTTGTTTGACATTAATGGATAACATATATGAGAAAGCCCACTCCATCTGTTCGAGAGTTTTCTTATTATTCGTCCCAGAGGTAGGAACTGAAAGCTACAGCATTTACTCATTATGGTTGCAGTGACTGGAGCATGGGAAAGTGTAAAATATAGATTTAAGAACAGACTACTGATAAAGAGATATACTGGATCTAAAATACAATATGGCCTAATTCTAACACTGTTGAGTAAAAGATTTTTATTGCCATGAGACAAATAAACAGAACTATATGCAGGCACAAAAACAGCCCATTTTGAAACATATGTCAAGTATTTTCTTAAGCTTTCAAACCCTGTAAATTTCAAAATATGCCTGAGGAAAAATAAAATTTACCACACATCATTTTTTGCATAGTAAATTTGTATGCCATTATTTTTTATAAATTGAGATGCTTTTCTCAGAACACAATTGTTTAAATTTTATGCCTGTATACTAGATCCTGAGAGATTTAGGGTATACTTGAACTTTCTTCTGGAAAAGACCACCCTAGGGCTTTATAAGAACTCTTCATTGTAAACAGGTAGCATGGTTTGGGTTTGTATTTATTTGCAAAAAAACAGTGAGCAGGTTCATATTTCAAAGAAAATATTAATTATTTACAAACATTTGCTGAATAAAAAAACGGGTCTCAGACTATACTGATGAACATTTACTTCAGTACTTGCTCCTTATTATTCTGGTCTACCTGGATAAATTTTCAAAATAGGAAATGAGGACAGATTCTCAAAACCCCAGATGTGTGGTAGCTTTGTTTTGCTTAGAAACCAGCCTGGAGAATAACAAATGCTAAGCAAGGAGTAACCAGTAGAGACTTTCTATCTGGTGCAGAAATAGCCCTTGTCCTGTATGAAAGTCAGGATTCAAATGAGGTAAAACAGAGTTGCAGCAGCAGACCACACTTCACTCCTGAAGAGAAGCACTTCAGTGAGACTGGGAGGCTGCAGAGACCATGAAGAACTTCATGGCGCTGCTGTTTGTATGAGCAAAAAGCAATTTGAAAGGGACCAAGAATATAATTAAAACATAATCACAAAAAACTTTAATGAATGTATGAGTATTTGATCAAATCCCATAAAAATGAAACAGCATCAGATGCTAGCTTCTCTCAGGCAAATCACCTGATGTGAAGACAACAGCCTGAAGTAGCTTTATGAACCTGAGCTGTCATACTGGCAAATTGCAAAAACACTACACTAACTTGTTATGAATAATGCCTTCCAATCACAATAGAAAATGCATAGTCCCTAAAAAAAGGACAATATCTTACTCTTTAAATCCTTTGATTATTCAGAAGAAAAAAAAAAAGGTGTCTCTACCCTGTATGTAGCTATTAAAATATTTCAGTATCTGTCTGCATTGTCTCTCTGTAATGCTTCCTTAACATGTCATTTTCATTTTATTTTAAACATTACTTTTATTTTAAACACTACTTCTATGACAGTACATATTTCTAAGTGCTGGCTGAGCCGGTTAAAGCATTAGCAGGTGATTGATTCCTATCATCATGGGACTCACTCTAAATACATTTGGTATTTAAATAGGAACTAGCCATTGACTCTGTAATCCCTTGTGCCAGGCTTGTCCTGTGAAAGGATAACGATAAAAGGCTAGTACAGTATTTGTCAGGATACCCTCACTGTCTCCTCTATCCCCACAGGCAGTGACTGTAAATGTCTGTGACTTCAGGCAAGTTCGTGTTGTGATATTACTGTGCACATTCCCAGAGGGAGCTCTGTGAAAGGACGTTTGCATTCATGTTAAAACAGAGAATTCAGCTGCCTTTCACAGGCACAGACTGCCCAAAACGAAATGACTGACTGCTACATGGACTGAAAGCTGAAGGACATAAACATACTGTGGTATGTTTGGTCACAGATTAAGCCCCTTTTCATAAGGTATTGAACAAAACAAATAACCAAAACCAGACATATGTGTGCTGAGGCCTCATTGCTCAGGTAAATGCAGTGATTCTGCATTTCAAAACTTGCCAAATACATAACCTTTATTTTATTTTATTACAAAATTTCATAAAGTTAAATGAGAGGTTATAGACTACTAATCTTGACCCTGATGAAGTTCTGGGTTACTTGAGGTTAAGGATAGCTAAAATAGCCAACTTCTGCAGGCATAGGTGCCATTCTCTTTCCCTCCAGCGAGCAGTTTGGTAGCTGAACCAATACGACATCAGGGCATATTTGACTTTGCAAGGCTGAGCCATGTGGATCACCACAAGGATCTCTGAACTGTCCTCCTCAGGGTCACAGGTCAGGAGGGCTCAGCAGAGCAGGATTCAGGGAGCCAGCCCAAGGCCAGCACTGCCCACAGGGCAAATCCAAGTGGGTATGCACAAAACCAGCTTGGATATATCAGGAATCATTAGCCTGGACATTCCTGCCTGCATTTCCAACATCACAGAAAAGGCACATGCTCATCACCCCAGGCACAGTTAACTATTTCTGGGCCAGGGTCTAAATCCCTGTCACCCTCTATTTTTGCCTACCCCCAGCTGCTTCTCCTTTGTACACCACCCACTATTTACTTCCTCACCTGTGCACTTTACATCCTCTGCCACTGCACTTTCCTGTATTATTTACTGTCACTCCCAGTGTAAACTCCAATGTCTCACCTCTTCCTTCAAACACCTGTGAAAGAGCAGTCCAGCACAAAGAACTGCCTCTCAACATTTTGGGCTAAGCCTCATTGCTGTAACAGCCTACCCGTCACTTAAACACTGTTTTCTCACTTACCTGGACGTGCGGCCCCTGGCCTCTGCTGCTCCCTTTGAACATACAGCCTGTAGTATGGACACAACAGGCACTTGTAATCTCCCTTGCAGTTAAATGCTTGTATCTGTCCATCTTACTGGTATGCCTTTTTAATCTTTCTAAATGAAAATGAACTACAACTGCATAAACCTCTTCATGAAAGCATTACATTTACTCAGAGAGCTGGGCTGTTTTAGCAGTACAGCTACTGTATGTAATCAAGGCCTAAATATGGTAATTTTACAGTATCACTGAAATCTCAATAAACACTGTATTAAGATTTAAAAAAAAAAAAAAAAAACAAACACCAACCATCAACAAAAACTAGCTGATGAATGACAGAAAAAACAAACACATATAGGCACCTCAAATCATGCACCCAAGCATCCCTTCTAGTACCCTAGTGTGCAGAAATACTAATGTGTTAAACAGGGCAACTGTATTCAGTCTTGATCCTGTAAACACTTACAAATATATTTCTATTTTACATAAAAGAATTTGAAGGAGAAAATCCTTCTTGTTAAAGATGCAAGCACGTAGAGCCAGTAATGATTTTCATGATCATTTGATATTTGTTTGTTACTAAGAATCATATCAATATCTGCCTTGAATTATGACTCACATTTTAGCAAAATTCCATTTTATTTCTCTATAGAACAGAAAGGCTGATGAGAAATTGCTTAAAAGACCATCTCCCTCAGTAACCAATTCCAGACAGCTTGTATGACATCTCCCTGGAAATGCAAAGGAAAAACTTAAGAAGAGACTAAATTCACTTGGGGCCTCTCCTCCAAGCTATGAGTGAATGAATCTCTGTTTGTGGTTCTGCTGCAGGCTTGGAATATGGTAAAGTTGTGGGATTAGCAGAAATCAGACATTCTTGTCTCAGAAACGAAAACTTTACTTAGTATATTCAGAAGAAGAAGAAGATGCAAGTAGAAAAAGTTTTGAAAAATACCATTCTGTAATTTAAATCTGGGGTGGGTCTAAATACACGGTTCTGGCCATTTTCAAAGAATGTCAGCATGGGTATTTACCATGGGCACATCTGCGTAAGATTATGCAGAGACAGAACATCTTTTTTAAATTAAAAAAAACTGTTATTATCATCCGTGAGATATATTTTTGTTCTGTATTAAATGAATGTAACAAAATACTTGTGAAAGCTCAATAAATATGCACACTTTTGATACAAAAGAAAAAATTCATTTCTGAATTAATACAGTAACACAAGCCCGTGGAAGAAAAAATATTGCTTCAGAGACTGTTTTCTGAAGGACGATCAGCAAGTCATTACTTTTAAACCTCCAGAAAGTACTGTTAATACCATATACAGTCTAATACTGAATAGCATAAATGACACTACAGAGAACAAATAGTAGCATAAAAAGACAGCATTTACCAATTAGTCAGTCTACATAAAAGCGTACACTGTGATATGGCAATTACAGAAGAAGTACTTACTACAAGGCATGTAAGAGGGATAAAATCAAATGAAAATGCAGCGCTAGAAAGTATGAGAAAAACATTTTAATATATACACTTACAGAGAGTAAAATATACACCAGAAGTATATAATCACTGTTTGCTTAAGACAGCGTACTAAACAGACCAAGGAAGAAGAAAACCAGGAACTAGTATATGTAATCTGACTATGTAATAAATATAATGACTAGTGTATTTGAGATTTGCTGTTATTACCTCTAATTTGCTAGCCAGACTGTCTTTTCTCTAACATATTCGGTACGTGACACGACACTGGAAGTATGCAATATTGCAAATCCTTTTAATGGACTTCTTGGAAGTTTCTAATAAAATCAGAAACAGGGAACTTGGATTTTAATTAATATAGCATAGGTGTCATATCTTTCCCACAGATTCAGGCACTGGTAGGAAATTCAAGACAACATCTGGTTGAGTTGGAATTTTTTCAGTTCAAGCTCTGTACCACTGAAAATATTTGGGTCACAGAAATCTTTTTTCTGGATAACACAGAATTTCATTTAAAAATTTAGTTTTAAAATCTTCCAAATCTTTGCAGCTAAGGGAAAACATGTTTTGGCCATGGCTTTCAGCAAGCTAAGTAATTTTGAATTCTGCAGGCTTGGTATGTCATTGCAAAGACACATCAGATTTGATTATGTTGTTGTGTTGCATCCCTCAGCAGTTCATTGACAGACTGCAGGCTCTTGATTCAGTTTTTGTGCTTCTTTCTAAGTTTCTCTTTGAAAGCTCCAGGGCCAAACAGCTTTGGATACTAACAGCATTTATTTTCATGTGAATAAGCCCTTCACTATTTAACCGACTCTTGGAACCTCTTCTGTGGAAGACACGGGACAGGAAAAGCCAGCCCATCAGTGCCGCACAATACTTACATTATTAGGTTCTGCCAGTGTTTGGTTACATCAATTCTCAATACACAAAGTCTGACATAAACTGTTGAGGGTGAACCCCCACATCTCATTTAAACCAGTAGTATAAGAAGCTCCTTCATGTAAAGATATTCCATTCTATTTAAAGCTTACTCTCATTCAGGCTTTAAATGGTATCTACAAAAATCAACCCTTCAATATGCCTGTGTAGCCTAATTTAAATACATTTGAAGTTGCAGCCAGCTTACTGGCAATTAATTTTCAGATGCCTTCATATGAAGCCAGTGGGGGTCATCTAAACATCCACACTGATCTCTGCCTAAGAGACTTCACCCTTAATGAACTGTGATCATGCAGGTTCTCTGATCCATTTGAGTTATATGAAATAAAAGCAACATATCTAGATTTCAAAATTAATTTCAACATGGTCAGGACATAAAGTCAAAATGTTGCATGGGCCAGGCACAGGCAACACTATTTTAGCCATCCCCAAAATGCAAGTATATTACAATTTTAAGACACAATTTACCCTGAGCTAATGTCTCAGAGGTTGTTCAACACAAATTAAAGACTGATACTTCCTCTAAGTTTTTGTTGGGTTTTGATCCCCCCCCCCCCCCCCCCCCCCCCCCCCCCCCCCCAGGGAATACAGCTGATGCAACTACATCTAGACTATTTTTAAGCTCATTTCCGTAGAAAAATGAGCTGCATACCTCCCAAAGATCTTTCCATCACAATATTCAGGAAAAAAGAGGTCAAACTTCTCTAGCTTTTCCTTAGATTTTGAGGCCAAACTTCCTTTATTGATTAGCAACAGTTCCTAGGGAGACTTCTCTTCAAAGGCACTTTCAGTTTTCCTACTGTGCCTGAGTTTTAATCAGAATCTAAGAGTATGAATACCACTATTAAGCCCCTGTTATACAGCCTTAATATGTGCCACTTTAGCTAAGCAATATTATCACAATAATCTTAGCAATTACACTTACGTAACAGGATATTGGGTTTTGTCTGTTATTATAGTCACCTACCTTTTAAAAAATAATTTCGTCAAAATTAAGCTTAAATTTAAAAAATTGTTTTAAAATGCATTAGTTTCTTTGTTCTTCTAAATGCAGTGTAGTCAACCAAGTTATTTTTAGCCTATTTTTTGACATTCTGTACTTCCCTTTTTTTAATTCTAATAGTTATGTATCATATCAATTTGAGGCCTGCAGTATTTTGTGTTAGTAATCAAAAAGTATTCTGGATAAAGTTAACTTTACAAATAAAGAAAAAGTATTTGTGGTCAAACACCATAACTGAACTAAATTCATCACCATGAAGAAATGTTTAGAAAGAGCCTTATAATCTCTGCCCATCCCAATGAAAAGATTTCATTCAGCTACAAGATGATGTTCAGCTATTATATGACTGCCATTCTCAATGAACCAAAGGCCTACTTAAATCTCATTCCTTAACAGTACATTTTAACTAGGATATTTGTCCTGTTTTACCAGCATCTTTAGTATCCTTGTGAACCAACATATTCTGCTTGCTCTCCTCTTAAGTACACTTTCCATTTTAATTATCCTTGAGTTCAACAACACTTATAAAAAAACAATTTACAAAAGTTGCAGTAACATATGTAGTATGGCAAAGGAAACCCCTACGTCTATCTCCCTGTAGCCACATCATCTAATCCCTTCCATAAAATTCCTCTCTAGTTCATTCTTGAAAGCAATTAAGATTTCTTAACCCACTGTTGTACTTTAGCTTATTTCTTACACATCTGATTGTTAAAAACCTCTTACATTCCACCTGCTCATGGCTTGTTTATGTACATATGTTTGTTTTTCTGCCAATATCATAATTCATCTCAAAAACATCTTTTCTGTCCATAGCTTTATAGGTCTTTCCATGTAAATATATTCCTTATCTTCACCTCTACTGCTGGCTGATGATCAATCTGCAGTTTACACTGGCAGCGTGCTGTTAGTTACACTGTCAGTAAATTTCAGCAATTAGTCACTCATCAATGACACTGAGGATTGTAACAGAGAAGTCAAAAAGTTACAACAGATCCAGAAAAAGAAAGTTACTTCATTCACAGTGCCAGAACTGACCCACAGAGGTAGGATCCAGCCATATCAGTGATACATTCTTATCCCAACGTATAAATTGTCCTTGCCCTTTGCCATCACCAGGAAACGAACAAAGATGAACTCATGCAGGACAATTTGCTTCTTATTAGTCAAACTCCTTATAAATTTCCACCTCCTGTGTTCTGCAATATTTTTAGGTGCTCATTGGCACAGTATTAAGTCAATTCCAAAATGGCCCAAAGTGTAGTTGTTCCAAAGACAAAAACCTGTAGATAACTTCCAAAATACATTACTACTGAGCTGAAACTGTCTGTCCATGTTCATTTTGTGTGTATTGCAATCTGTATTTTCTAATTTTTTAGAAGCTAGGTGACCATTTCAGACTTAAGGTGCAAACAAATGTTCAGGAGACACATAGACCGCAGGATTCTACCAGAGTTCATTATTAGTGCAGAAACTTTTTCTTTTTTTTTCATTATTTTCATTTACGGAGCAATTCAGCAATTGAAAACTGATTTCCAACCCTGAGCCCTTGGACAACTCTGAGCTCATCTAAATTTTGAGTATTGAATGAAGTTGGAAGTAGAACCGTACCTTATCTCCAAAAACTATTTAGAAGTCTCTTTTGGAGTTAACTTCTTAACTAAGTTCTAAACTGCTGAAAAGAGATCAAATTAAACTAAAAAATGGGGGGGGGGGGGGGGGGGGGGAGAGTGGAAATGACGAGTAGGATACAGTTTTGAACCTATTTACAGTCTTGGCAATACCCATTCCTTCTACCAGAAGTTTGGGGCTCAGTGTGCCTTCTTACAATGTCAGTTTAACTACACAAACCATTCAAATAGGATTCATTCAGTTAAGATACAACATCTGCTTTTGTATATTTGGGAAGATATAGCAGTCTCTTCCATGGTTCCTCCATCTCATTCCTATACAGACTATGACTAAACTGTCATGCAAGTTAAGTCTGAACTTTTGAATGCAGTGAGTCTGAATATATTTGAATTCATCTCAGAGAAAACGGCTTGGAATTGTGAATTCATTTGTGTAAATCATTGGTTTTTCTCTGACACACATTTCTATGTCCTTTAGTTAAGTATTTCACAGTACCCTCTATATTCTGGGTTCTTATCCTTCTGGTCTCCATATATTATGGCAATATAAGTGAAAACAAGCACAGTTAAAGATTTTGAAGGTTAAACCATGTAGCATCCACTGATAGGAATGAAATTAACCTTACAAATCACTACATGCATATGTGTGTATATAAATATACACACATACATATAAATGAGTGTATGTATATATGTGGAGAGAGAGAGGGTGAGAGAGGTATGTATGTATATACATGTATCTGAGTGTGTGTACATGTATGTATAACATACATTGCCAAGCATATATACTGAGCTGGTAGGTCGTATGTCTCAGATCCCTTGTAGTTTATGAAATGTAATGATAGCATCTAAAATACTTAGTGCTTTGCAAGTCCTGACAAATAACAAGAAAGCATGTTTTCTTCCTGCTTCATTAGAGACACTAGTAGTTAATGTTTATAGAATATCAATAATGCAGTTTGCAGTTCTGCATAATTAAAGACACCCTATGTTAATAAAATAACTTGGAAAGAGAATGCAAAACACAAGACATAAATCCTCTGATGCCTTTGGCCTAATCTTAGACAAGTTTAATTACAATGATGTCGTTGTACTGTACCCTACAAAAATATTTTTTTGTCACTTAAACCTATCAAAGTATTCACCCATTTATGACATTTGTGAGGAAAAGCAAACAATATAATGGCCCACAAGTGGATACTTACAGTTATGGATTACTAGAATACACATTTACAGTAGAAGCTCATGAAATGGAGGAAGCTTTCTGACACAAAGAGCTCCAATCCATTATTTTAAGATGATCTGATAAAGTAAAGAAGCCAGAATTCAGAATTCAGAGACAGAAGTATCTCCCTTATGAGGACAGGCTGAGAGGGTTGGGGTTGTTCACCCTAAAGAAGAGAAGGCTCTGGGGAGACTTTATAGCAACCTTCCAGTATTTAAAGGGGACCTACATGAGAGATGGGAGGGACTCTTTATCAGGGAGTGTAGGGATAGGATAAAGGGTAATGGTTTTAAACTTAAAGAGTATAGATTTAGATTAGATATAAGGAAGAAATTCTTTACTGTGAGGGTGGTGAGACACCGACACGGGTTGCCCAGAGAAGCTGTGGCTGCCCCCTCCCTGGGAGTGTTCAAGGCCAGGTTGGACGGGGCTTTGAGCAACCTGGTCTAGTGGAAGGTGTCCCTGCCCATTCTATGATTCTATGAAAATGACATCTTCATGCTGCCTTCGATTCTGATGCCCATACAGAAGGAAATATTTTTGTGTGTTTTAAGCAGAACTTTCTATTAATTTCAGAAGGAAAATTTGTGTTCAACAGGAAAGTGACTGGATCTGTCCCATGGAAAATGAAATAAACAAAGTTTCTGAGACTCCTCAGTAAGGATAATATGCAGTATCTTGGTATCACATTTTGTCATTTCTTTGCCACACTACTATTTTATTTCAGTGGACTACTACTACAGAAAATAATTTACTGTAGCTTTCTGGATGATTAATTTAATTATAGTTGGGCAGCTCATGGTTGGTTTGGGGTTTTTTTGAGGGAGGAGTAAAAAGCATGAGAACAGAGACGGTTTCTGCTCTGACCCTCTTTCTGCTTCTCTTAAAAGGAAGGAAAAATATCTCAACAAATAGTGCACCTGAAAGCCAGTACTTATGGGCTATACTTTGTTCATATAGAGCTCAGTATATAACCCCCATTAGTCACTAACTAATAATCAAACTTTACTGAGAAAGTGTCCCAGCTTCAAGTCACACAAAGCAATATGATGATGATAATAAACAAAGGTAAGTACTGTAATAAAGTCATAATCCCTCACATGTGACACCCTCAAAGAGATAAATAATAGAAAATGTCAAAATAAAGAAAAGTGAGATGAAGGAAGTTACTATACAGATGGGGGAAGAAATTAGGGAAAAAATCATGAACAAAAAAAAAGTGGTTCATTTTTACTTGTGAGTAGTTGAAAGAAATTTACTGAAGAAATAAAAGCAAGCTGCTTTTTGATAACACGCTCCCATAACCCTCAAACTGTACAATAAGTTGTCTGTACAGGCCCATGTTCCTGCAAGTTACATCTTCATTCTCACATTCTTAATTTCCTCTTACTGTTTCTCACACTCAATTATTATATTTGTATTAAGTTAGCCTTGATCCTACAACTGAATTTTTAAGTCTACTTGCTCGCTGCCAGTTGCAAGGCTCTAAAACCCAGCCTGAGTATCTTGAGGTAAAACTCAAGTCTCCAGGACATTTGTACATGGACCCGCAAGTGTCTCTCTCAAAGTAGGACCTTTGGGCAATACCATAATACACACATGAGCAATGCTGATCGAGGCCCATGGGATGGGAGCGTGTGTTGAACCCGAGGTTACCTACCAAAGTGATTCCACAGAAGACAGTTAGGGTTAAACTGCTGGGGTTTCTTTGTCTGAGTAACCTGTAATGATTCAATCCCATTGATCCACAGAAGTAAAATCTTGCAGTAATATAAGGGTAGGTATAAAAACATCACTCTACTAATTCTGGGCAAAATTTCACCCCTGCAAGGCTTGAGGATTGAAAATAAACCCTTCTTAATAAAGCAGGGCATGGAAGTAAGAAGTAAGTGGAAGCACACTGAAGAAGATCAACAATTAATAAATGAGAATATTTAGTAGATACAAGTCCATTTTGCCACCAAATTTTTTACAACAGTGAGGTTCTAAGCTCTCTTTATAGGTGTGAGAATAATACAATTTTTGTATTTTGGATAATATGCAAATAGAAGAAGAGGTAGAGATGACAGAATTGCTGGTTCTGGTCAATGTGAAATTGCACCTTTTGCCAAACAAAAGGTTTGAATCCATCTGACTGTGTATTTAACTTGAAACAACTGGAGATTATATTGACGTTTCTTAGCAGACAGTTTAAATGGCAGGTGTTTTTCCTTTTAAGTGTAGGTCAATCCTGAAAAGGTGTTACTTTTGGAAAGAAAAATCTATATATTAATTTGAAAAATATTAATACAAAGCTTTTATAATTTCCCCCATTTGTAATTTCCTGAAAGTATACATGAATTTGTGTCAGATTTAATACTAGGTTTATTTCCCCAAGACTCCATTTTCATTTTCCTTTCTACAATTTAATACCTGATGAGGAAGAAAATTCACTTAACTGTACTTATGAATGGGCAATGAAATTATGCCTTCCAACATTAACTCTGCCTTCCCCATCTACATAGTACTCAGAGATACCCTTCTTTTCCAAGAAGACACACAATTGTGATGGAATACAAAATTCAGATCAATTAACCCTCTATACCACGGGTAGTGTTACATACCTTTTCCCGGTGCCTTCTCAACATAATCAAGCTGACTTGATTAGAGGTTTGACAGTGGGAAGACAAGTCTGTAATTTGGGCTGCTACTCCTTGCAGCTTTAGTCCAAACTTACATATGTCTTCAAAAGCTACTTCTGTACTATCTCCAGCTCCATCCCATAGCTCTGTCTGTCTACAACAATGAAGCTGCTCTGCTTCACCTCAGGTGGCTTCATCTAAAAACTCTCTTCTGTGTATTGGTTCTTCAAGCTGGATGCAGAGTATATAAAATCCTTACCATATTCCAAGAAGGAAAGGGATACACAGCAATTAACATTAAGCCTGTACTTTCACCTTCAGTGAAAATTTAGTATAACGGGTTTTTCCTGCATATCTGTCAATATTGCTGGAAATTCATGTCACGACCTGGATTGGAATCCCAGAGAGTTGCAATAGTTCTGTGATCCTCTCGGGTTAAATTAAGGTGAAATGACACCAAACAACCGGTTACAATGTTTTACTTGTAGTAGAAAGCAATTTAAACTTGGAAAAGGATAATAAGCAATGTGGTAGTCTCTTATAAATCCATAAGAAAGAAAAGAAAGGAAAGGAAAGAAAAAAAGGAGAGAAAGAAGAGTCAGAAATGATCACCTCTTATCAGTTTTTGTCACTTCTTCAATGGCGAAATTGCGAAGTCATTTGCAAGGCAAGCATGGTGTCTGGCTTACACAATAGAGCCACAAAGTATTGGGCTTACACAATGGAGCCAGTGATTAGCGGTACTTGTGCTTGAGGGGAAACATTTGGTTTCCCTCAGTCCAGTTTCCCCCTTTTGAGGTTTATCTAAGGAGTTTGTCAATGCAACTGCAAGAGAGTGGGGGGTGCATCCTTTCATAAACTCCCCCTTCCTTGGGTCACATTCCTTAGACTAATCACAAAGGACACAGCTTGTCCTTGAGGTTTTGTGTCGATGAATGTTTGAGGCATTACTTCTTTCAGTTCCTTACAAGTCAGTAAGAGTTTTAGTGATCTGCCATGCAAGTGGTACAGGATGAATCTGTGAAACAGAAGTTAACTTCTTTATTGGGATTTTGTTTCTTTGTTTTCTAAGCTTTCTCTGGATGAATATGTGTAAGCAGTTGTTTTATGCTAGTGCTTTCTTGTTTTTTCTCTTACAACATAATCTCCAATCAAATACAAATCATGACAATGTCCATTAGCACAGCAAGAAATTTTCAAGGATGACTCTAAGGCAACTATATCAGTTACTGAAAAAAACCCACATCATGCAAGCCTTTTGGGCTATTTACATGAAAATAAGACTTATGTGAAGGAATTAAGTTCACAAACAGATGATAATGATCAACAGAAAGTAGAAGTTTTTTGCTGGAAAAATGGATAATGCCCAGAGTATATACCCTCATTAACATGCTTTTGTATTACAAAGCTTAGTTATTTTATATCCTTGAAGCAAAGCACATATGTTTACAATACAGTACTCAAGAATTTATTGGTAAATGCACTTCTACGATCAGAGGGTTTATACTCTTCCTATGCTTCCATTGTTGAAATGAGTGAGAATATTACTTTTGAGTTAAATGTCCAAAGGAAAAAATATTTGCTCAAAGAGCTAGGTTGATGTTATAAAAAAGACCAAGACTTATTTTGTGTTGGAACTGCAACTGTGGAAGAGAAAACACTGCTAATCCAGGGGCTGATGGTCTTTGTGAATTGCTCCTAACTCCTGCTCTTTTACAAATGAAGAAACCCCAATAACTGCCATCATGATTGAAATTCTATATTTTTCTACATAATCACCAACCATCATGGACCTCAATGATCATTTACCGAAACAGAGAAGCAATTTGATGCTTTGGTGATGAGGACTTTAAAAGAATATTCAGATGGACTACTGAAGAAAAGTAAAAGATATAAACTTTCTGATATACAGAAAAACAGAGTGAAGAACAGAGATCTTCAGCAAATCACTTAACTCCACCCAATCTTCCAGTCTGTAAAGTACTGGTTTTTACCCATTCTTTCATTTCAGAGTTTGTGAAGTGCTGTAACAGTATAATATATTCTAAAATATAGCATAAGTGATTAAGGAAATTATATTTATCTGCCATGGCAGAATTTATTTTACATATTTTTTATCCCCCAAATATTTACTCTTTATTGCTGGAAAGCAATATTTATTATAGTTCAGAGACAGATGAGAGAGAAGAAGCAAAAACTGCTGGAGTTGATTCAGTGAAGCAAAACATATCAAAGTATCTGAAAAACACATTAAATAGTGAAGTCTGATCTAGCAAACTGCAAAACACTGAATGTTTCACATGGGTCAGAGATAATCTAATGAAACTGTATTTCAGCAATGTAACATTGGTTTAGAGATGGAACAATTCAGTCATCAATGAACACCACAACAACTTAACAGTTCTACTCATCTCGTTCTTTGTTTTCTTTTCCTCTACACTTCTTTCATCTCTCTACTTTGCCCTTTCAGCATTCTCTACATGCTGTCCAAATATATGTTTCTTACACAAATGAGGTGTGTCTTCAGAGAAAACACTTGTGAAGTGCTTTATGGCCACAGATGTCAAAAGCACTTTACAAAGGAAAGCAAGTATTATTAGTGTTCTGATCATGCAGAGAGGGGAAATGAAGCAGGGAGAGGTTAACTGATCAAGTAAAAGCCACACAGCAAGCCAATTTCACTATCAATAACAGAGTTACAGCATTGTGTAACCTAAGACAGTGACATCCATAGGACTCCTCTTAATCACTTATACAGTCTCTTTTCAACATTGTAGATAGCAAAAGGGGAGCTCACCTGAGGAAAATTCAGATATTATTATGGAGGTCAGACCTGCTTTGCAACATTCCCCCTACTGAGACAAGCAGATGTCATGCCTACCTCCCACAACATGGCACAAGCAACTGTGCTGTTCCACAGCATCCACCTAGACTCAACTGCATCTGGTCTTGTCTTAAGCTTCAAAAAAGAAAATGCCCAAACCCAGCATTAATCACGCTTAGTGTCTGACTAATACTGATAATATTTGTCAAAGTGTTTCCATGTTCACAGAGTTCCTATGGGAAATGTAACTATTCCCCAACACATGCTGACTAAAAATTATTTGCTCACTTGAGGTTTCAATTGAGTGAAATGGTATCATCTTGTGGAAATATATTAAAAGGAGACATGCCTCCCCTTGATCGTATCTCTACTTGAAAATCAAGTTTTACCAGCACTAGAAGAAACTCCTGAAATTATAATATACTATAATTTATAATCATATTATAATCTAGTGCTTCAGGATTTTATCTCTGTTACATCTCTAAGTAGTTTTTTCCATAGTGAAGTTCATGCGCATGAAACACATAGTGCTAGGGAATGTGTCTCTTCCTGACCTTAGAAGTACCAGTAGCAGTGATGCTAAAGTGAAGTGAAGAACTGCACTCCTGACAGGCAGAAGTGAGCTTCTGAATGTTTGAGCAGCCTTATTTTCACTCAAAGCATCTATACAAACATAGGAAAGGATTTGGAAGTTACTTTTCCTTAAATTAAAATGAGAAAAAGACAGTCTAAAGTAGCCTATACCAGTCTGATACTAAGCTATCGTATCAGCTATTTCTTTTTATTGAAGGAAAATTTCAAATTCAGCTCAACTGAACTGAGTACACTGCACTGAAAAGAACACATTGCATAGCTCAAAACACATACAAATGCATGTAAAAATCAGTGGGAATGTTTCTATTACTATAGTGGTGTTTCTATTACTATAGTGGTGTTTGTATCCCTCCCATAAAGTCTCATGCAACTAATACAATATTCCATCCTAAAACTGTCAAGATAAAAATGCAGACTTAGAATTCTGACATGGGGATTTCTCAAGGGTGAATCCCCCTTCTTATTTAAGCACTGCATTACCTGAAAGCTTAGCCCTGTGCTGATCTAAATAATCAATGTTGCATTGTTTGGAATTCTGTCACAAATCTGTACGATTCTTTGCCAATTCTTGTTCTTCTCCATGCATGGCATGTCAGGCTGATGAAGGAAGGCTTGTACACTGGGAAAAGATTTTAATTAATTGCAAGATTAAAGTATTGTCATGAAACAGATGAATAGTTCTCATGAGTCCTCACTAGGCTTCCAAAGTAACAGTGTCAAGCAGAAGCTTTCATATCTTCAGTGCTTCTGCTCAATTTCCCAGAAAGCACAACCCAGCAGTGCCTCCTGCTAGGACTGTTACCAGCCAGCATCCTGTAAAAACTATCATGCAGGCTGAAAGCACAATCTCAACCTGGGCCTTTTCTCCATGCATTATGACAAGAAGCAATACAGTATTTTTCATTTAAGGGTATAGTACACGTAGTATAGTTTCAAAGAAACTGAAATCATTATATCAACTGTGTCACAGAAGATGTTGATGAGAAGGAAGGAGTTTCAGCAGTTGGATGGGAAACAGCGGAGCTGGTTATTCACTACTTGATATTTTTGTCAAGGGTGTGAGGAAGGTTGTATCAGCACCTTCCTTCATTATTTTGAGCATGAAGAGAATATTAAATTCATAGCAAACAAATTAATTCATCAGTTCTTCCCTAACATAGATAAGCTTACAAAATACTCATTTTGTTTTCATTATCTCCAAAAAGGACAGAGAAGATCTTTGGTCGGTTGTTTCTGCTAAATCTATCAGCTGTGAAATAGTTAACAGTGCTTGTATTAGGCTTCCTCCAGAGGCAGCACCCATCGTGATGAAGGGGGCAACACGCAGTATCATTTTCTTGAAGCTACTGTTTCAAGCTGTCTGCAGATGCAGACAGACATCAACGCATCTGCTTAGGTTCATTTGACATTTTGAAGGTTATCTTTGTAACCATAAGGGCTAGAGGCTTAATTACTTTTGCAATGAAAGCTTAGATTCTGAAGCACTATTATATGGCACATTCAAAATGAACTATAATTATGTAGCAATTTAGGTGACTGCATAATCACATTATGCATTGGTCCTTTACAAGATGCTAAATGTGCATCTAAGGTTGTAGAAAAAAATGGGTGGTGCCTTTACAGGTAAGTATGTATGTGCCCCCCCCCCACACACACACACACACACATTGGCACAGGACCACAGAGCTAAAGACTACATTTTGCAGCCCATACATACAAGTATGCAGAGCTAAACTTTCAGATCAGGATATCTCCCATGTGTTTTAACGTGAAAGCTAAACTTTCTATTACTGCAGCATTTCCTAGGGTATTTAACAGAAACTGCTTCCGAGACTCATTCTTTGGAAACCTGGCAAGGCTCAAGAGGACTCTTCAGCTGTTTCATGACAATACTGTAATTGTGCAATTAATTAAAATCCTCTCCTCAAAATAAAACTTCTTCAGCATGTTTCCCAGCCGCTGAGTTTCCAAAGTATGCCAGAAGACTTTGAGCAGCCTGTCTGCTGGACCCACAAGCCCTCAAGGAACTTTTCTCACCTCTACCTATGAAGACCTTTAGGTACTAAGCAATCATTTAGTATCAGTCAAGCACTAAGAAATGTAGATCACACTTCAGCATTCTGTGCTCGTGTTCCCTACCAACCTCCCCCACGATCAGTGACACAGGCCTACTAAGGTTCAGAAGACTACTTCTACAATGTACCAACTCCACAGCTGACCAAAGGAGCATATCATTGTGAAGTCCTCAGGTGTCCCTTAAGTTTGCTCTGTGATGGAAACCAAAGCATGGTGAGTGGTGATAATCATGAAATTCCCTTCAAAAGCACACCTCTTATCCAAGCTGAAATGCTAATGTAGGTGCACCCACTTAGATACAAAATTGTTTGGGGCCAGTTTGAGGTCATATGCCTATATAGCACTTAGTGTACTTCTTTATGAGCACCATACTACAAGCAGTATATTAATAAGAGGAACAGAGACAAAACCAGGTTTACTGTAGGATAAAGGTAGACACTGCTTCCCAATCAGTAAAGAGTACAGTTCATTCTGAATTGCAGCCTTCAACTTCTGCTCTAGGAATGCTTCTTATGTTTTTTCTCTGTAATGTACAGGTATTGTGTTTATGAACATGCCAAAAATTTATAAGTGAAAATTTTAAGTTTTTGTACACAAATGAAGAGGGACATAGAATGGAAACTGTCGTACAACCTTATTCTGAGAAGTTTCTAAGGCTCTTGGTAGAAGAAGAGACACTGTTGACTTTGAAAGCTATCATCTCATATTCCCTCAGCATCAATCTAAATGTTCCATAAGGAAGTAGGTCTGATACTAACAAGCCACACTTCCTGAGTGTGTTAAATGGATTACTAGGATCAGTCACACACTTCTTATACAAGCCTCTTTTTTTCATATTAAGGTAATGTTTTTTAAAATTAATACCTATAGTTCAGCATGTCAAAAATCCTAAAAGAAGACGAAATTACTTTGTCTTAAATTGAAATACAAGAAAGTAAGGGCAAGGGATGCTAGTTCTTTCAATTCTTATATGCAGTTTTGCTCTATATGAGTAAGTTTCAGTACTACATTTTTATGCAGCAGTGACAAAATTACCACATTCATTTATGATGTTTTAATAGGTAGTAGTTTTCAGTCTATTTTTTTAACTAACCAAATTATAAATTACATTAAATTTACAAGCTACTTTCCTGAACTGGATAGTAATCTCTTTCTTAAATTGGATAGATTTTTAATCTTTAACTTTCATTTACTCATAAAAATAAATACCTAAAGAGATAGTGATGCAAACTGTTCTATACCAAAACACTGTGTAAGGTTTGGTTCTCTTAAACTATACAAATTGTTTAACTTAATATAAGTGAATTGTTACACAGACTTTTAAAAATTGCAGTTGTATAAAAAATTAAATAGATGCTCAAATTTTTGCAAATTGCCACATCCTGGCTGGACTTTGTCTGATTCCTTCATTCTGCTACAATATTAGCAGAATGATTCTAATAGCACAAGCAAACCGTGTAAAAGATTGAGAGAAAGATCAAAGGAGGCTTATATGTAAGATAAGGTGGAAGGCTTCTAGGGTTTAGTGTGCTCTGATCACTCACCAGTATTCATAAATCTTTTAACAATTTTCAGCGCTTTTTGATTTTGTGTATTCCATTAATTTCAGCAAAATGTGTTCTAAACACTTCACAGGCATTAGGAGGACACAGTAGTACCAAGCCTGAAGCATCTTCAGGGAGAGGAACACTTCCCCAGGATGCTCAGTGCGCAAGTGTAGAACTACCAGACTTCTTGGTGAAGCCATAATACTACTTTGTTTGATCTTCAGCTTTTTTATAGGTGTAACAGGATGCAAGAATTAAATACTAACACTTTACATTTCAGAGAGCACTCATTTTTCTGTCATGGTCAAAGATGGGCCTTAACAGATAAACACAGGGTCAAAACATTTTAATCAAGTGTGTATTTGACCAGCTATGATACTAGTATTATTCATGTTCTTATAGATGAAACAGTCCTTTCTGGGGGTTTGCTCCGTGATTTTGTTCTCAATGCATGCTTTCCTTCAGACCTTCAATTTCAGTTAGCTTAAACGTGCTGCTGACTCTGGGGCTCAAATTTCCATCACTTCTGTCCGTTTTTACTGCATCATAACTGTCCATCACCTTCCCCACCACTGGTTCAAGAGCCTATGTTCCTCAACCAAGAGCAGAACTCACTTAGCTTCTACATTCAAATAAGAACTAGTCATTTACAATTTCATATTGATATTTCAGTAAGCACTGTATGGAAGTCCTATGCAATGTCAGTCATACCCTTTAAAAGAATCCCACATTGCCTCCCGTGGTATAAATCTGTGAGGTGCTGAGTGCATTCTGCAAAATGCTAGGTGTTTTCAGAATGTTTTTTGGGAAAAAATTCTCTATTATTCATGGGATTGGCATTTAACACTGGTTGTGTATTGTATACTTTGATCATCAAAAAGAAATGCAACTTTTCTGGAGAGCAGGGTACTCCTCTTTTATTCATAGATTGCCCTATTAATGAGGTATGATTTTCTTCCTCACTGAATGAGAGCAATTCTGGACACTAGTTCTCATAGATCATCACGGAATCCACCACAACAGTTTCTCAAACTGGTTTGTTACCAGCAATGGCTCAAGGGAGGATGGAAAGGTTACTGGGAAAAGTGAGAAAAATCCCTAGATTTCAGCTTGACAAGAATCCTCCTAAACCATGTTTATTAACCACAAAAACACTAAATTTGAGTTTAAAAAAAGAAAAACACAACACACACAAAAAAAACAACTGCTGATTTCTAAGCAGACACTTGGATTATGGAATTTACTTTCTTCTGCATGGGAGTGGAAGTGAGCATTGCTTTTCATGCTTCCACCTTAGAATAACAAAGCCCTAATGTGACCTAAGAAGTAAGCACTAAGAACAGGTGGAAGAATGTACTGCTAATGGGAATGAGGAAATTCAACATACATGCTCTCTACCAAAACTAGGTTAATATCTAAAGGAAAGTTTTGCCTTTGGGGCAAAATTTCATAAGCCTGAAAAGGGGCAAGTAAATACCCATGACAGGCTCCAAAGAGGCTGTGTGTTTTAGAGATGTAGCTGCATATCATTATGGACCTATTCTATAGGCAAAGAGGCAGAAGAGATCTGTTACTTATTTTCTTTGCTCCATGAAATCCCATCTATTAGAACTCCAGAACACCAGGAATTGGAGCAGGTGTCAAAATAACTAGGGACACAATTATTCCCAGGTGATATACTGGTCACTGTAGTGGGTGAAAGTCTAATACAAGAAAACTTGTTTTGCACCTCTGCTGAATGAAACCTTAGACACCAATGTTTAAAGAGCATAACAATAAAGTATGATCTGATCATTACAAGGAATTTACTTGGCACTAACATAAGCAGAAAATAGAAATAGAAGGATGTTCTAAAGACTTTATTTACAATTAATGTAATAGATGGGAATGCTAGATTACTACATTATTACAAACTTTAACACAAACTGCTATCTGACTAGATACTCTTCACACTGATGACTTTTCAGCCTTCAAGGAAACAATAAACCCTATTTCAAGAAAATTGTGGTTAGAAAGTAGCTTAAGATAAAACTCTGGAAATGGATTACTTAAAGTAGCATATGAAATTATACAGGTTTAAGGTCTTGAGTTATGGCCTAAGATGCTCCTCTCAAATTACTTTAGAGGGAGGTTCTGTGATGAGCATCTCCTCAATTCCAGCAGGTTTTAGAACTGCTACCTAACAAGGTGTCACATGAGTATATGACAGGAAATGCAGTACTAGCAATTCAGATGGTTCAGTACGGCAAGAAGCAAATGAGAATGGGGAGGCACCTGTACTAGTGGTGGAAAAATTCTTGTAAAACCTTTTCAAGGCAAGAGACAGAGGTATCAATTAGCCTTTGAGAGGAATGTATAGCACTGTTACAGATCTAATGAAAGCACCAACTACTTTAAAAAGAGAGAACAGACTAACAAAACCAATTATTTATGCAGTAATGGAATTGATGTTGCTCTTATGAAGTTACAGTCTTTTCCACCTAGCAGTGCAGGTTTTTTATCAGCACTAACATCTGAACATTTGAAGAATATAATCTCTTCTGATATCCATCTGGAATATAAGATGAAGGAAAGCTGCCTTTGGATGTAAGATGATCACCTTATCCTAGGATATCCAGTAGCAGTCATAGTCTTGGAAGGTAAATCATTAAGAACATTAAGCCCTGCTGCTGAAACAGTTTTGTTCGGGCAGAAGCTATCGTGATAACATTGGCAACATCTTGTCTGCTCTTTCTTGGCAACATGGAAACTGGAGGAACTGATATCAGCATGTAACAGAGCCAAAGGCCAGTGAATAAAGAAAGCTTCTGCGAATGCTTCTGTGACTTGCAGGAAAATTCAAGGCAGCAAAAACAGGGAAAAAGACATGCTGCAACCTAGTGTGAAGTGTTGCACAATCTCCCACTTTTTCCATTAATCCTATTGGCTGCCTCCTCTTTAAACAGGGGCTTTTCCCTGTGGACTTCAGGTTGAAGGCAAAAAAAAAGAATTGAAGATCACAAGGAATGGCCTTTATAACTGCTAGAGTAACTTTCCCTATATAAGCCAGGCATATTGCTCAACATCTGCAGGACCACAAAAGGATCAAAAGGTAGAAACTCATACTACCTCTGAGAATTCACGAATTAAATCATTTTTTCATGTAAACAGCTACACTGAACCCCTTTTGCAGAAGGATAAAGTTTTTAAAAGGACTTCCTAAAATCAAACTTACAGTCAAGGTAACAGAGTTCAGGATTGTTTTCTATGTAATGGCTTTTAATTCCCTGCAAATTTAGAATTGAAAGATTTACTACGTTTCTAACTTAAACTGCCATTTTTGCAACTAGTTACTTCACGTTTCATTCTTGTAAATTCCATATCATGCAGCCTGTGGATGTTTGGAGCAACTAAAACGTTCCACCATCCGGAAATAAAGCTTGAGTGCTTCACCTGAGTTTGCTCTGTATAAAAACCTTTTATTTCCTGCATTAACATGACTTAATTTTCTTTATTAGTTAAAAGGTCAGTAACATACAGGATACTCTGTCCAGTGACACTGAACAACACAAACATACCTTTCCCTGAAGATACAGAATTGACTTGTAAGGTGTCTCATTTACCAGTGTTCAGTGAACCAGAAACATTGGTTTGTTAACTGATGGATATTGACAGTTTCACAAATGCCCATGACAATGTAGTTTCATAACAGCCCACGTTTACAGGGCATTACTCACTTGCAGCAGCATGCTCCGTAACAGCCCTTTGTCTCTTCCTCTGCTCCCCTCAGTGAGCTGTAAATCCTGTCATTAAGCAAGTGCTTCCAAAGCACAGTGATCGCTCATGATCCAGTGAAGATACCAGTTATAATGTGGGCACTTCATCTGTCAGAGCTTGTGGTGATGCATTCTAGAGCAAGGATCACGTTTTGCTGCCCATAAGTATTCGATGACAGAAGTTAAATTATACTGTAAATTAATTCCTTAATCATGTGGATATATGTGACCATTACAGGGATTATTCTGCAAAAAACAGAGGGTTGCTCTCAAACTTACTTTCCTCCTTCACCACAAAGCCTATTTAATTTCCTTTTACAATATAATTCTTTCATTTCATGTGTTCAGATTAGACTATTTTGTCACTGTAAGCAATACAGAATCTTCAAAAATAGTAATTCCTGGATTTGTTCTTGTAATATTATATGCAAGCTTGCAAGTGACAAATGCTCGAGATATTTTTCACACATAATCCTGGTGGTATGAGGGCATTGGACAATTCCCTTGAAATAAAGAAAACTATGTCAGCAGTAATCTTCCAGAGACTTTTTTAACCATCTCATACTCCTGCCTCTCAGGTCCTGATGCAGAGGGAAAGAAAACTTGTCAAAAGCATCAGTTCAGATGAAGCTCCCATTTAGATGGGAACCACATGGAGGAGGGATTGGAAAAGAAGCATTAAAGCCTCCTTGATTTTCATCTCCTGCTACCCCATTAACCTGAGTTTTGTCAAGTCCACCCACTTCAGTTAAAAAAGGAAAATTAAATGCCAGAATAAGCGTAAATGGCATCTGATCTATAGTACAATCTTAGTGTATCATGAAAATGTAAAATGATGTTAGGTTACAGCGTATCCAGTGATACTATTTTTACTACTGCTTTACTTTAGAACTGTGCTCTAAAACATGCATAGCTGTTTTTTATCATGAACCCTGTTGAAAGATAAAATATCTCACAGTATTTGGATTTATAAGTAATAATGTACACACTTTGAAATAAGGTGCAGAAAAGTTGTTTCCATTCAAATTGTATTTGGTATAATGTTTAGTTCTGTTCTATGAGCCACTACAAGGTGTAAAAAAGAATACCTACCAAGTATAATAGGAAATCAGGATTTGGTGGGGATGTAAGAAATATTTAATGGCATTAAATGAATTTGATTTTCAGAATCCTAGACCTATAAAATCTTATGTACTGTGGAAGTAAATTGTAAATACTATATAGTGGCTATAGACTAAGGGATCCAGATAGGATTAATCAATAAGGAGTATTCCTTTCAAATAACACTATAAAACTAAAAATCTACTAAAATTATTATTAATTTATTTTTAATAATTATTATTACTAAAAAACTAAAGCAAACATAATATTTACATCCAGACCTTTTGTGCTACACTCATTAAAATGTGTATTACTGGAGAGTCCATTTTGCCATACAAAACCATTAAGCCACATTTTTAAAATAGCATCTTCTAAAATTCAGAGGTACACTAAATTAATTCTGTAGAGACACTGAAAAAATAATTTTTTCAGACATTCCTCTGGCAAAAGATGAATGTATAGTTTTTATGTTTGTTGCTGGAAGTTCTCATTAAATTAATTTGGGCAAGGATATAATCCTTGCAAAATCAGGATTATACTTCACTAAGAACTTCCTCTAAATTATTCATGAAGTCATTTGAACTTTTTTTTTAACTTCCATTTTCATTTTAAAGGATGATAATTCCAGATCACTGGAATGTTTCAATAGATCTAAACTGAAGTAGAAATATTTTCCCCCAGAATTTTGTGATTGAAATTGCTTGTGGCCAAAGCTGAATTTGGCAAATATTTTTGATTAAAGAAAAAAAAAAATCCAAGAAATAAAAACACCTTTATTTTTCCTGTTTTTAAGATGAAGCATTTTCTTCCCAAAATGAAGACTGAAAACATTTACTTAATTTGAATTAAATCTGAGTATATATATAACAAGCTGAAAGAAAGAAAAAAAAAAAAAATCAATAATTTATTTGAATGAAAATGACATTCTGGGGTTTCTGTATAGATGAAAAAATACAATTACTTTTAAGGTGACCACAAGCAAAATTATTTTCAAGTGCTGAATTCAGCTATGAAACTAAAGATTGAACTATCTGAGAAACTAAAGTTTGTAATAGTTGAGTTGGCAAGCTTAGTTACTGATTTAAACTATTTTTTAATTCCCGTATGGTTATGTAATTTAGTGCAGGAGCTTTTTCAATTATCTAACTGTGTTCTATCAGAGTCAATCAAATTGAGAAAAGACAAAAGAACAAAATTTATTTTTCAGGTTCCAGCCTGTTCGGGATTTTCCAGATGAACTTTTTAACCCCAGTTCACTCCCCCATGCAAAGGTCTATAATTATTCATAATATTTATTTGATTTTTTTTTAGAAGTGTTATAAATGATCCAAACACATAGCACATGGCTTTTACATCAACTCATCCATCTGAGCAAACTGGAGGTGCAGTCTTCATATTTTGAAACCTATCAACATATTTTTAAAACTTTTCTGCAAAGGTGAAAAGTATGACACACACTGTGGATGTGTGGTGCTGTCTGCTTTGGCACAGATTTACCGAGGCTAACACCAGCAATAGGAAAGTTGAAGCACCTACTCTAAGGAAGTCACCTACATCTCCTCAAAAAGCAAGCATCTGTGGAGGAGCAGGTAGGTGATAAGAAAAGATCAGCAGAACGACCCCCTGAACATGCCTTCCGCTCTCCATTGATCACAAAAGGTGCCTTGATGACAACTTTGATTACATGCTCCCTTTTGATGGCTAAAGACTGATAAGGTGAATCTCTAACCCTGAGCATATGAATCAAATCCACTGAGGATGGCAGTGGAGTTTGGAAAGGTAACTGCAGAAGTTAAAATGCAACTTCAAAGCAGTTGGCATTCTCCTGAACCTTGTATAATATTTCTGCTTATTTCATTCTGCCCATCCACAAATCAATAGTTATAATACATTTTAAAACATTTTAATAAATATTTCCAAGGCTGCATGGTTTTTATTATATAGAATCAAAGACACTTCACCATTAGAACAGTTCAGCTACATCGTAATTGCCATGGCCACAGATTTCTTTTCAACAAACAGGCCTTTGCCTTGTGTGAATCATTGGCATAGTGTACTTGAAATCTGCAACAAGCATCCACACATGCTGTTGATTTAGATAAAAGAAACCCACTGGCACAGTTTGGATGACTGCTAAGCAATATGTACCTCACGTGATGTCTTTTAATAGAAAGAGCACTCCATAGTACATACACACAGAGCAGGTATAAAATTAGAGACAGACTGGGGCTGAAACACTAGACTATAATCAGAGTTCACAACTTCAGACATCAAACCCCAACTTCAAGACCCCACAGTCTTCTCCAGTTCTCCATATATTTGCCCTGACTATCCATACTCAGTCATCAGAGAATCTAAGCAGTGACTGCAAGAACTTAACGACAGCAATACAGCTTCAGGATGACATATATTTTTGTGCATATCAGTGAACAGCACAGCTGAACAAATCTCTTCTCTGTGATTTACTCAGTTCTCAATCTCTAATTGCTAGACAAACTATTTTTATATATTTTGGATTAACCACAGCCAGGCAGTATTAGAAGACTTATATAAGAGCTTGTTCTGTGAGTCAGTAGAACTCCACAAATTCAGGTACAATGGAAGGAAACGTAAAGACTTAGTCAGAATAAAACATACTAAGCTTTGGAATTTTTAACTCAGATATGTCATGTCTTCTACAGAAATACTACTCATGAATTCTGACAAGAAAGTCTTGTGCCATGGCTGACAGATGAGAACCATGCTGAAACCCCAGACCTACTATTTTAATTGGGCTAGAGATGTGACAGTTGGAAGGTAGGTTATATAACTCACCTTCTACCTGTATTAGCTGTAGCATGACATGAGATTAAAATCTGGGAGCTAAGGAGTATCTATTAGTTCCAGAGTAAATGGCAAGAATTCTCTTTGTCACCTACTAGCAAAGGACACGCCTGAGTTTCTCCAGTTCATTCCATCATGATTCCCTCTGTCCAGGAAGTGTGAACAGACAAAGTAACTATTCAGAGAGAATGGAGAAAAAGCATTCATTTGCTATCACTACCATGCCTGAGGCAGTGCATAAGTGAAGACCTCATGAAATCGAAGTGTTCATAAGGAATGTTATTGCATATGATATATCCATCTAATTAACAAAGGAAGGAAGTTCTTGTTTGTTACTTAAACCGGTTCTGTAACATAAAAGTGAAATTAGAAAGAATACTGTTGTTAGGGGTTTTATTCTCTTTGAAAGCAATTTTCAAAGTCAAGTTTTAGAGAAAAATCTGTCCTTCATTTCTTCCAGATGCAACCATTTGCTCCTCGGGCTTCTATTGTCAATTCTTCCTGCTTCTGCCTTTTAGCTAGGGTCTCTCAAGTCCTGCAAATATGCCTCTTAGAGTATTTCACTCCATGTGTCAGGTTCTCCTAAATACTTTCTCAAAAATATTCAATACACTGTATGTTTTTCAGTCCCCAAATAATTGTCTTTGCATTATCATACATCTGTGTTGTCCATTCTTAATCATTCGTTCACAGCACTTACTCGGAGTTCACCTTGTTGTTAGTTCAAGGCTACATCTCCTGTGTTTTGGCTAGCACAAAGATTCTGTAAACACTATAGATGAGTATCTGCTTTCCTTCCACTTTGAGCATTTCTGCCTCTTATCTGTTTCCAATTGGTTCGCCTAATTTGGCGCTCTTTTACTCTGGGTAATTGGGATTTCAGTCCTTTCTGCTAAGGGCACTGGCTCTTATTGTGAAACTAATTTTTTATTTTTTTACCTCACTGAGACTTTTGCATTTTATAGCACTTTTTTCTAGACTTTTTCTTCCCTTTTCTTCTATAGATTTTTTTTTTTCCTTTTAGGACTCCCTTTTCTCATTCCGTTTTTGAATTTAGTCTTATTACAGTTCTTTCAATTTCAAAGCTCCCCTTAGTTCTTTCCCAGTTAGCTCAAAAAAACCCCCATCAACAACAACAAAAAAACTCACAGAAAAATATCAGGAAGTCCTAACTCTACAGTTTCTAATCTTAATCCAGCATGTCAACTGACTGCAGGTAAATGACACAAAGAGCAGTATATTCTTATTAAACTCTGAACTTGCATAGCTTCATTTACCACTTGGGACTCATACAGCATTGACTGCCCAGCTGAGTCTTCTTTAAGCACCTTTTCACTCAAGAAGTATGGAACAGCATATGTTGGGACACAAGATTATATTCCCACATGAAGCAAGGACTGTAAAAATATTTAGGAACTAATCATGTGATGCACACCTGTGGATAGAAATTTCTCTCCCAGATGCATGTGCTTGTCTATTAGAATGTTTCTTTCTTAGTGAGCATATAAACAGATTTAAACTACATTCATTCTTTTAAAATGTACTTTTTTTTTTTTTTTCCCTGTGCAGTACAACATCTGACTTACAGATTTTTTTGGGCATACAAATAGCCATCAGAAACTCAACCATTCCTTGTAAATGTGGCCCACCTGTGGGTTTTGTTTTGTATATAGTTATAATACTTATGATTTTAGTCTAACTGCTGATAAAGTACATCTAATTTTTTTCTGCTCAGAATTCCAGGATTCCTATTGATTATTTTGGGGAAGATAAAAGGCAAAGCCATATTTAGCCTCTCATTCTTTTCCTTTCAGCAATAGTTTGCATGCTAGCAAGTCCAATGAACTCTGTGCCTTTTGTGAAGATACAATCTACTCAGTACTCATCACTCTGTCAGAGTCAACTAGCCCCCAACTTACCTATTCTGTGTAATTTCCTCCTACCTTTTAAGCACTGATATATTCTAACTCTTCTTTAACTTAGAAGTGATTGTCTAGGGAAAAGTGTAATTTCTGGTGTTGTTTCAGCTACATGCAAACTAAATCTTAAGAGGTTCTTCTACCACTAACAACAAGATAAACAATGCGACCTTGGAAACAATTTTGTCAAGAGAGTCTTGAAGGTTAGTTCATGAATCTTTAAGATTCAAATGATTCTGATAAGCTTTTTCAACATTTATTGCTATTTCAGGTTGCTGTTACAAGTGGGACATCCTAGTTTGTTATTCTGTCTTTTTATCTCTCATATGAATAAATTACAGGGTTCTGCTTCTTATCACAGAAAACATTCCACTGATCATCTGGGGAACACAAAATATTTTTTTCAGTCTTTAAATTATTCTTAAAGAAAGTCTCAGAACTAGTGAGATAGTGAGTTGGTTTTGTTTTGGTTTTTGTGTGTGTGTTTTTTGACAGGATTTGTCTAAAATAATCACATGTGGTCTATCAAATTTTAGTTTTGTCATCAGAGTTGTCAGTCTTTCATAAAACATAATTTTAAAAACATATGCACTCGCACAATAAACCCTTTGCAGTGTCTTGGCCAATGAGTGTGAATGACAAATATACCTGGCTGCTCTCCTATTGTGTTTTCTTACTGTTCATTGGCAGAGAAAGTGATTTCATGGTAGAAGGTTGGAAAATGACCTCTTGTAATGATGAAATTTGCATAAATAAATGCTGATTGCACAAAACGAATAATGTGCAGTGAGTATCATCACAATAAGTTGTCTCCTACTGACACAGAGTCTAAGTTAGAAGCTTACAATTATGCAAATCAAACTAATGCCAGTTTCTCATTACTGTCGTGGTGGAAGCAAACACATATCCTCCATAGACAGCTTGATGCTGGGACACAAGCCAAAATGTTTGGTTTTGCTGACACAGTAACTGAGTCAACAAAAATAGGATATAATAGTAATACATCAGAGGAATCCATATCAGGGCAGACCTGAAACTTAATGGACTGTGAATCTTTTGTCTACAGAGAGGCCTTTCACTGGTATTGACCCATAGTACGTCTGCTTCCACTTTTGCCGGTTTTATAGAAACAGATTACAGAAGCAATTGCTTTTTGGAGCTGAAATGTCTGCAAAACAGTCTATTAGCTTTCCTTATAACAGACGAGATGACATTTATAAATACTTAAATAATGTCATATATCCCACATTTAAAAACCTCCCAGAATAATTCACAGACTGCTTGTGGTTGCTTGATCTAATGTTTATGTGAAGTCTCATTATGACACCCCTGGGATTTTCAAACAATGCCACTTTTCTTTTTCCATCTTAAAAATATTCAGACAAAAGATATTTTATTTTTCTTAAAAAAAAAATGCAGCAGCAATTACCATTAATATGAGGGACTGAATATAAAAAAAGATGTTGATAGCTCCACTCAGAGTGTTGCTAACCCTTGGGAACGTGTACAACACTGGTACTTTGAGTCACTGAAGAAGAAGCTAGTGCTCTATCACTTCAATTTCTCACCCTTCTTATTCAAGTAATTGCTACTTGTTTGTGCTCATCTGCATATTTGCCTGTACAGTTGTACACATATACATGCTGGCATGCAATTCAGAAATACCAAGCTAAGACTGAGCTCACAGTTTGAAATTAACACCAGCTTTCCAGGCCACCCAAAGCATGCACAGTTCCAGTACAGGAATTTGCCCCTCCAACAAAATTCCACATTAAGGGTCATTTCAGAAATATGACTTTTCTCAAAGACAAATTGGAAGATCCTCCACTTGACTTTAAAAAAAAAAAAAAAAACCAAAAAAAACCCAAAAACCAACAGACACACAATACTCCCAGACATTTTATAAAGCAATTATATCAACTAACATCAACTGAAATACATTGCATTCTGCGAGAGAAGGCTCCATGAGCTCTCCTCCCTGAAGAGACACTCCAAACTACCCAGCATGTACACAAATTTACCTTAAATTTCAGCTGCAGATAATCCTCTGGGACAGAGCAATTAACAGCACCTATAAGAACTGACAGTTTAAACAGTTTTGAAAGTCCTTCTGAGATAAGACTTCTGCACTGCTATTACCACTACTGTTGCACTCATAGTACCAGTAACTGAAAAAAGGTTTAATAGAGACAAAGGAATCGCTCCCTCGTTATTTCAGGGTACCTGTACAGACTCCCTTCTGTTACATGAAGAAACATAATAGGCCCTTCCTCTTGTACATGCTTCTTGCAAAAGCATTACTCCTTCCAGTAAAGCACATTGGAAGTACTGATGAAGCATGAAGCACACATCTGCATAGTAGCCTTTGGAGGCAAAGATGATTCTGTGGAACATCTTTTTTTAAGAAATCAGTTAAGTGACAGAAGATTGGGGTTCTTCCTCGATGATAAAGTTTGGTCCCTTCTGAGATGCTCCTCAAATCAGAAAAGTTACACTTTGACATTTAAAATGTTGTTTAAATATGTTGCTTTGCTTTGGGAATATATCAGATTGCATTTGAGGATGGGTATTTAAGAAAAAACCTCATGAAAGGAGGACACCTCAGAAAAAAACAGAAAATATTTTAAACTCTTTTCATGCAGAATCCTTCTCTGAACTGGCTCAAAATGAACGCTGTGCTGTATTATCCAACAAACTCCTAAGTACATTTTTTTCCAGAGCAAAGTATTTTCAGCAAGAATATTCAGCATACATTTATTGCTCTATTACTGATGCCTTTTTTTATGGTTACGATTCCAGGAAAGCACAGATATAAATGAAAATATATAAACATCCAGTTCCTCAGCCTTTCTTCAGCTGTGAGTCCACAAAGAGTTTGATGGGGTTCATCACAAACGGAGAGGTAAAATATAGGGGGAAAAGTCCAAGTTAAAAATTGGTGACAAACCTGTGAAAAAACGGCAACTTGGTTTGATGAGAACCAATATTATACATCTTAGCACAGAATTTTATCATAGTAGGTGTGTATCTGTGTTTCCTGTTGATCATTTTTCCAACTGTTGCCAATTTCAAGAAATTGACAAAGAGTCTCCAAGAGATTTTCTAAATATTTCATGAAGCCAGGTTGTTAAGCAAGGAAAAGTAGTCCTGTGAAGGAATCAGTATTAAAGGAAACCTTCATATACATCCTAATTCAGGAAAAGTTTCAAAATCAGCCCTACACTTTTTTGACCCTGAAGAGCGTCAAATGGCTCTAGTAGAGCAGGCTTCATGGGCTGTGCTTGCAGTCCCAGGCAGGTGCAGTCCATGGTGCACCCAGCAATCTGTTCCTGCCAGCACCAGGTTTCACAGACCTGCTAGCTTTCTCTCCTATCCCAATCAGAAAGTGGCCCCAGGGTATATCTTTATTCTGCTGGACAACTTCATAACAGAGATTTTATTATGGCAATTTCCACCTGTTCTCAGAAGTTTTGAAGTCTCCTCACAAAACTCATACTTCTTTATTTTCATGCTGTCAGTTTAAAACTGGCAAGTTTCACCCTGCCTTATAATAAAGTTTATAATAGAGCACGCATACCAGGATTTTCTCTTGTTAGGGTACAGACATGTCAGCACTCCCATCTACTGCCTCTTTCAAACAACAAACAACTTCTATTCTCACTTTTCAAATCTGTTTTCTGCAATTCAGGGATGTTGAATGGTCAAGAGCATCTCAAAATAATGATGTTCAGGCATGGATTGACTGGAGGGAAACTAAAAGGAAACTTGGGTTTACTTAACAGGAAAGTACCATTTGTGTGGCTTCTGGTGGACTGCATATCCCTTCTATCCAGAAAAAATGCTTTCTGATGTCTCAAGCTTATAATAGACATGTACAGTTAACTGACTTTTATCTTGCTTGTGTCATATTGATCTATCAGTGAATCCATAATAAAAGATAGCAGTCTGAAACAGTAAAAAGTAATAGTCATTGAGATGGATAGCCACAGCTAAAATGTAGCTTCATTGGGATACTTAGTGCAAAGAACTGTAGATTCATGTCAGGTGGGACATAAGTATCCCCTTCAAAGCTCACTGTTACAAACACCCGGTGCACAGATGACCTGCCTTCAGAATATATGTTTCTATATTGATTTTTACAGTTTCAGAACAACAGGAAAAGCCAAGTGAAAGTTTCTTTGCAGAACACTAAAAGTAATTTACCTTCTTCTTTTGATTCCATCTCTGTGTTTTGCTTTATGGTTCACAGTACAAGTGCTTATTTTAAAAATTCATTCGTGACTCAGAGAGAAAGCATAGAGTTGAAGATCTTTGGGAGCACAGAGCAATAAATGAGCCACAAAATGAAATGAAACAAAACAAAAATGCATTAGGATTTAGTGGTAAATCATTACACAGCAAAGTTTGTATTTTAAACACAGACACGCTGGTTGTTCTGGTAGCTTATAATATTATAAATCTAGCAGCAATATGAAGAGGAAAATATGTTATGAAGATCCTCTTATTATGAACATGGTAACATTGGCTTCTTATGGTCTATGCTCCTAGTAACCAACTAGCTCCTGGAGCCTACCTGAAATAGCTTTCTTGTGCATAATAAAACCATGATTTTAAGATTTTCCAGGGTTATGACCAAGGGCCTTGCTTAAGTGGTATAAATGCAAACACCCTTGTCCTGCAACATTATGCTTCCAGGACCATAAATCTATTTTGAACACTTAGTTTTCCTTCTCTCTTTAAAAATGGAAATTATGACAAACAAAGGGGCACAGCAGTTACTCACTGTGAAACGCCTACACGTGTCAAAAGGTCCTGTCTGCCTCTGCCTCTCCGCAATGAAGTCTCTGAAGCTCTGTGTTGGACAGAGGCGCTCAAGATTTGGGAATTAAATCTGAGCTGCCTGGTAAAAACACTGTTGTTCAGGATTACTATTTCAGGCTATCTCAAGAGTCAGGCAAATACAACCTAATTTGTTACAGTTGCTTTATGGTTTCAAGCATTCCTTCATTCTCATGACGCTTACTTTATTTGTATTTAATTGTACTTACGCTCTTTTTTTGTGGGATTTTCTTATATAAAAAGATAAAACATACTGTGGATGTCACCAGCCAGCAGAATAAAATCTCATGCTGTGACAGCACTCCAGCCTCCCTTAAATACTTCCAAGAACAAGAATTACTCCAAGAACTGAGACTCTATATACAAGCTTGTATTTCCTGTGCCTACCACCAGACGCCTGATTTGTTGCAATAATGGAGCCAGTTATATTTTATAGCTAATAGACTGGCTGTCCTCTCTGAGAGGAAAGCTGGCTTTTCAAAAGATGAAATGTTTGAGGACAATTTCTCCTAGTAGCTCTTGAAGGATTGTTCGGTGTCATTGGTCTGCCAGCAGTGTTTGCCTTGTGGACCTTAAAGAACAAACTAAAAGCTCCACAAGAGTGAAAGTATAATTTCTCTTGAAGCTGCTGAGGAACAGCATTAACAACAAATTGTATTTTAAGGTAAAAAAGTGTGGGATTTTCCCTTAGCTCCTGTTAGCAATGGCAGAGGACTATATGTTAAGCTCCTTGTAGTCTTCACAGACTAACATTTTTGCTGCTCTTCTTTTTCTGATGGCTTAATCACTCTTCAGCATTCATAAACATTCAAACCGTTACTCTCACTTCTGCTCACCACAGAGATCTACAAAAGACCTTCAAAAGATGTTCATAGAAATTGAAAATCATAACCCTATTGAATTGGAAAAAACAATCACAGATCCAGCTGAGACACTGGTTATGGCCCACCAGTCTTCCTCCCACACACCTCCTGCTGCTGACAGCCTCTCACTGCCCTGTCCTCAGCTGCCTATTTCCCTTCTCTCTCAAGCTGTCCAGCTGACCCACGTATCGAGGTGTTGATGCCATGGGCTAACCCACCCAGTAGCAGAGTCAGATGAAACGCCTGAGCTGATCCAATGCCTGGCCACTGCTGAAGGTGCCCTGCTCTGCTGGTGTCCTGCTCCTGCCTCACTACCCCCTCCTGTCATCCTTCCCCTTCATCTCAGTGCCTGCAGCATTCACCCAACCATGCAGGGAGACAAATCAGACCAACAAGTCAGAAGAAAACTAATCCAGTAAACTAACTAAATAATCTTCTGTCATTACACTAAACTGCCTCAGCTAACTAACGGATTCAGAGGAGCTGAGAAAAGAAAAGATGTAAGGCCACAAGCCAGTGGGGGAGAGCGGGACCAGTCAGTGCCAGAGCTGTAACACTGACTCTGCCAAAAGTTGTGTCTAATGATACTTCACTGGGGAGTTTATTTCTTCTCTTTCAGACTTGATAAAAGGTCCAAATAAAACCTATTAACTTTCTTTAGAACTTTTATTTCTCTGGAGTACTCCAAAACCCTTTTCCTTTTCTAATAGCATGCAATTGTTGGATATCCTGAAGACTTTTGCTATTAGAGCAAATTCAGCAACTGAGAGCAAGATGAGGAAGTATAAGTCCACGCCAAAAGCCTCTTGGAGTCATTTTCGGGTTTACACATTTTTAAGGCAAGCTGTGATGGTGTGGGATGTTATACTGAGGAGGACAGTGTCCTCATAGCAACCATTTAAAAAACAATTCACATATTTCGTGCCAAACTAAATTCATATGATCAATAAAAAGAAAGAATACAGCTATTAGCAGGAAAATGTTTTCACAAAACGGCCCCTCCCCAATGACCTTTCAGCCTTCACCCCCATGCAAGATTTACAGAATACCTTCCAGAGCTAATCCAGGAACTCAATAACTAATGGATACTAAAAATCAGGGACTCAATAAAGACATTAGTTTTATGGCCCATTACAGTCTTCTTACTGTACATCCTACTGATCTCTCTCCACTCACTGGTGCTAAATCGCAGTTTCTGTCTCTACTCCACAGGAATTCTCTCCAGCTAACACTCATCCATACAAAACTCCTTTCTCTCAAGTTGTCTAATCAATTAATATAATTAAGTTACACTAAGAACAATTGTTTCTGTCATTAGCTGGAAGTTTACTGCTTCTACAACCATACGACTAGCCAAAACAAATCCAGCACTGAAAGGTGTTTTTTCATATTTTTTTATTCTCCTCCTCCTCAATTTCTTCTCTTTTTACTTATAACACAAAATTTAATTGCTCTGGATAGAAGCTACACGATAGAAGCTACAAGATGAGACGGGTCACAATAGCCCCATCTGGCCTGAGAAAAACATGTGGAAACCAGACAGCTGGTCAGGCCAGATAGAGAGCACCCTAAGCCAGGGAAAGGAAACAAAGTTCAAAGCAAGAGAACTGGTGACCATGGCAGCACTACAGCACTTCCACTGCACTGCAGCCACTTGGTTTGCTGAGGACATCCACAACCCACACAGCCCTCCTCTGCTGCTTTCCCTGCTGCGCTGAATCGGAAATAAATGACACAAGTACCCACTGAGAAGGACTGTTTGACAGACTTGGATACTTTAAGCAATGCCTGCTCTCTAAAAGAGAGACTTTCATAAATTTTGATTAAAGTTTATTTTGCATATCCACTCAATTTGAATTTCAAGCTGCTCTATATCCATGTCTCTCTCTCCAGTGCATCTCAGTCAAAAAATGTCCTAATTTTGACATTAACTCTCTAGTACGTTTACCATCAAGCTAAGCTGACCACAGCCTTTCAACTTAAAACCCAGAATTTTTTTTTAACAGCTGTATCATGAGAGGATCATGTATAGTCTTTAAGTATGCTCATTCCACCTAAGGTAACACATGCTGACCTGTCTGAAACGTACACTCAAAATGCAAAAAATGGGGCAGGAGGAGAAGGGGGAAGGGAGTGTAATTTTAGGATAGGAATTTCACTTGTGTGAGGAAAGAAGAAAATTTAAACTACATTTTTAATTAAAAGGCTAAAAGTATCACTTCTAAAGGCATAACCCTAAAGGTGATGAAACCACGGTCAAAGCATATCAGATCATAATATATTAGCAACATCTGTATTTAATCACATAGGCAGGACCACTACCTGATCTGTGTCATTCAGATGAAGCTTGTAAAGGTCAAGATGTATTTTGCAAAAATTGCTGGAAAACATCTAATATACCCTGAAAGATCAGAAGTGGCATAAATATCATTTTCACTGCTTCTCTTACCAGGTCTAAAAAAATCTCTCTCCATTAAAACAAAATATCTGACTGATATATAAACTGGCTTCACTGTGGTTACAGAACAACTCAGGAAATTGTTGGTGTTGCCTACCCCTACTTCTGTGAATAATTATACAAGCATTTAATTTTTAGCATTTCATTCATGACAGAAGTACCACTGACTTGAGAGTTCAGCATATAAACAGAGCTAAGAACAATCTTTTCAGAAATTGGGTCTAAAAGATTGCTTAATTTTGATACACCTAAAAAACCCAGAGTACTAAATTAGCAAGATATGCACAAACGCAAGCTATCAGAAATCCATTATTTTGGTGATAAAACATTGTTAATGTCTCTCCCTCTTCCTCCCATCATTCTTCTCCTCTAAGGAGAGGATACAGAATAAACATTTTGCATGTTCAAGCTACTTAGTTACAGAGTATTTTATCCTCTGCTTGGTACCTTCTCAGACATCACACACAAGTATACCTACAGTATTTTCAAAAGGGAATTCAGAACAGTTCCTTGAACTTGGAAGTTTGGGAAGTTCATTGCGTAGCACCAGTCAGAAATGATTCACAATATATTAAATATATTATTACTATGAGAATTGTGTCAACAAAGCTTCAAGGCTAGAGTTAGTGCCACTCCAATTAAAAAAAATATTTCTTCACTGCTCTAAAAGTCTCAAGAAGCATCCAAGCCTATCTATCAACACCTACACCCACATGCTATCAGCATACTGCTGGGAGCACTGACTTCTTGACAGCAGCACTGAGAAGAGCAACATCAGAATGACCTTTTATAAGACAATATATTACATCCCTCATCATCATCTTCACTGCTGGGATTTCTTTCAGATGATGCATCAATGTAATAAGCCTATGTCTCCACACAGCCATGTTTTCAAGCAAGTTAGTTAAACTATTTAAAATAAAAAACTAATTTAAAATGTAGGAGAAAGAAACAGACTAAGAACTACGAGTGCTGCTCAAAGAACTGAAACTGCATATTTGTATGTGCATCATTATTCATTTCTTTGCTGGCCGAGCACTCTAAAGAGGTGGTACTATAATCAGGGTAATTTGAGCTGCTAGTAATGAAAGAAGCTTTACATGACATACAAAATCCAAGCTGGGAGCCTAAGGTGGGGGAGGCAGGAAACAGACAGAGAGAAACAGAGAAAAAATACTACCCAAAAATTTTTTTTTTTTTCTTCAAAATAAAATTGATTTGATCACATAGCTATAATTTTTCTCTCTTGAACTGCCCTGGTAGCCAAAGTCTAGACTAAAGGGTAATAGAATAAATTAGCAGAGAAAGAATATCTCTGCCCTGTATTGCCTATCCCTTCCTCAGTCCTTTCACTCATCTCTCTTTACCAGCTTTCATGCACTCACCTGAATTCTCCTTCCTGACTTGTGATTATGCTTCAGTCTTAGTTTCCATTAAATTAACTTCTTTTTGCTATTCCCATGGTCCATTACTTTCTGCCTGGTTCCTATGAAGTAATGATGAGGCAATGGGGAAAGAGAAAATAAGCAATCAAAATTAGAACTGCAGGCACATGATGAGCATCAACAAGATCTCTCTTCTTCCTCTTGTTCTTCCAACAACTCTCTGTTACTTTCTCACATTCTAATTCCACTGGATGATCAAGAAGACACACATCTGGCTAGCACTCGGGCCACTGCAGTCCTGGAAAACCCTGGCTCCCTTCATTTCAGTCCTTCATGGAATTCATGTTCATTTTACCCATCTCCCTGCAGAGTTTCCCAACCATCACATTGTGATGAAGGGAAGAAATGAGGAGAGGAAAGGAAAAGAACAATCTCTACCTCTTCTACAGCTGTTCCACATGCAAAATGAAGAATTAAAGAACACTTACACCAAAGCAAGGCCCTCTTCGGTTTAGGATATTCATTTAATACTCTCAGCTCTAGGAGCTGAGACACCACCTAGGCTCCAAAATTATGTATATTTAACAACTGTCACATAGAACGGTTACTGCCATGGAGCAGTGACTGAAACCAAGAGCTCACTCTCTTCCTGGCAACGTCCAAATCCCAAGGTTACAGGCTACGATCTACTAGGCTTCCTTCCTTCTATTATTTTTAGTTATTGTAACAACCCTTCTAGGTGTATGTCTCTAGAACAGTGTACAGTCCAAAAACCAAGTCAAGTTCCAGGCATGTAAAAAGATTTGGATGTGAACTCAGATTCACATCCTGCATAAATGCACTAACCAATGGCATGTTATTTAAAAGGGAATAAGTGACCATTCACTTTTAAAAAGAAAAATACATCTTAAAAGAAAAGCATAGGCATATATCTTAAAAGTCAGTATTCCAAGCTGTGAAAACTATGTGAAAAGAGGTATTTGATGTATGTTCACCATAAATGAATTCCCTTACTGGTTACTTTCCATGGATTCTTGTTCCCTCTGCATTCTACTAGGACCTGTGTGACTCTGCATTCATACAGAATTTGTGTATCTAATTAGCGGACTCTAGCTAAAGGAATCTAAATGTTTTTTTGCATTTCAGTTTGAGTGTTTTGCTATTGCCTCTTCATGAGACAATATCATGTCTATCCTTAATTCTTTTGTGATATTTAACAATCTGTACTTCTGGATGGCACTACGTCAGATGAAGGATGCTGAAATTCTTGCCTCAATGAATTCATTGCAAATTGCACATAGGAAGCCTGAAAACCAATAGCTTAGAAAATATGTCAGAAGGATGAACAAAGATTGTAAGGATAATAAAGTGGATTTTGAGCTGCAGATTTCAGTTCCACAACTTACACTACAGTACAAGTCCAGTACAAGAACAACTGACTTGACTGCAGTTGTTCTTGATTTATACCAGTATGAAAGATCAGGATAGCACCTTATAAAATTTTTTTGGAGTGATACTTTTAGGATCTGAAAGTTTTTCAGGATTTTGCCTCTTTAACATCCATTCTAAACAGAAGATCTTGGCAGTGCTTCAGAAATATGAAATTACCTGTGCTCACTTGTGTGTCTGTTTTTCAAAACAGCTTGACAGCTGCAGAGAGAATGCTTATCCATTTGACACACTACATGTAAAGTTGGTCAGCTAAATATGTGAACCATGAAACACTGATGCCTGTTAAGAGAAGCATGTGCTTCAAATTAATCCGCTGAAATCCCAAATATTGTACTTCGCTGTATTAACACTTTATAAATAACAGTCACTATGTCTAGTCAATTCTTCCATGCAACTAGAAAATGTCATTAGCTATGTTTTGGCAGGGTTCTTTGTCTAATTTCTACAGCTAAGGTGGCAAAAAGGTTATTACAAGTAATAGCAAATCTAAAGTTTTATTAGCAGTAAACTGCAGAAGCTAATGGTGATGCCAACGCTAGATAAAATCATTGTCACAGTTAATTTTGAACTCTTTATTTCAAGCTTAATAATAGGAAGCTCAATGGAGAGGATATTACACGGCCCATATCACTCATGAGTGCCGCAGGCCTGAGTAACTTGTTATTTTGCTCATGAGTGAAATAAAATGCAGATTATACTGCCTGCTATCAGGGGCACTGCTTTAATTGAGGGTGCATGCATGGTGATGAAGGAGTACCAAGTAGGTTTCATTTTCTCAAATGTTAGAGGAATGATCTTTGTAGTTCTAACTGTGACTTGTGAAATCACCTCTCCATTATTGTTGAATTTTTAAAGTTCTTTCTGTTCCTTCTTAGATCTTGAAAAGTGACTGGGTGTGTTTGTCCCTTTAGTCAGGGATTATATGAAACTGCTTCTTTAACATCCTAGTGCCTGTACCCTCTGTCATTCATTTGCTTCAGAAGAAGAAAGCAATGGAATATCTGTATCTTAGTCAGATTTAATCATGTATGCCATCCACACAAACTACTTCTCCACGCTGAGACATATTCCCAATCAGAAATAAATAATACAAGATACACTCCCCCTTACCTTACATTTACTCAGAAAACAGGTGTTTCCAAGAAGTGGTAGCACATGGGAATTTCTGTTCTTTTTCTCAAGTAGACTTATTTTCTATTCATCCACTTATTGTACTAATGCACTGGACGCCACAAATTACCTAGAAATATCTCCCTGTCAATTGGATGTATCTATGGACAACCTTTCTCACAATGTTCACTGCCTTGATCTGGGAAAACTATCTTCATGATTACCCAAAACCTAACTTTTTTCCTTTTTTCATCCTGTACTATTAGCTAGGAAGGTCTGATTTCTAATCAGATTGCATTTTTCTAATGTTTGCTAAATCTTTCAACTTCTTTTCTTCAGCCAGAACTACCTGTGAAATACAATCCAGTAATTCACCTAGCACTGAAATCCACAAAAGAACTTTTACTGATGTTAGCAGGCTTTAGGTATGGCCTTTAAATATAAAGGGCTCTAAATTTCCTTTTTATTTATGAATACGTAACAGAAGAAAATGCCCTACACCTTTTAATCAACCATAGTCAGGACTATCACTATTGCACTTCTAGGTAATTGCTGATAGCATTCTTGCAAGGATACTAAAGAATTATTTATCAGCATTCATTATCAAGCTCCAAAGCCAGCACAGAATTGCCAAGGAGTAAAAGCAGCATTACGTGGCTAAAAGCGTTTGACAAATTTAAATTCTGACAATAGACAACTGTAAGCAGATGCGCTGCCATGTAAAGATGCTCAAACTAGCTTTTCTGTAAGTAGTACAGCTAGATCAGTGTGGTGTTCCACCGAACCTAATTTAGTCAACTGAAAAAGAGACAATAGATGCTACCACATAGTAGACATATTTTGAGGACAACTTCTGATCTGCTGAGAGTGAGAAATGAGGTGCTGAGCTAATGATTTGTTTGTTTGTTTGTTTCAGAATTTTTACTCAAAGTATTTCTTTAGTGCAACCAAAAGGAGACTTTAGTAATCAAATCCCACGCTTTTAGAAAGGCACACAATAGCAATACTGCAATAGCTACTTCCTAAATCTCTGGGAGCCTATGTTAAGTCACTAAGTAATTAAGTGCAATCAATCCTTGATAGCTAAATTAGTCCTAAAATTACAATTCAGATTTCTCCTGAACTAACTACTATAAAAGCAGTTTTACTGAAGAGACTATTTGAAGCCCTGTACAAAAAAGACCATTATGGATTTTCTATGACCCAGCACATGTGCATTGACCCAGGCAGACCATCATCCTTCTAAATAAAATCTTAACATTTCTAATGGCACGAAGGACCAGCTTTTGCAGCCGTGTCACCATGACTCTCTGGCAAACAACTCACACGGTACAGGTGTATGCTTATAACTCCATCCTTCCTAAAGAACATTCTTCCTCTCCCCATGATGTGTAGGAGACAAGACGAAGACGGCTCCTTTTCAAAGTGCTTTTCTTCTAAAAGGAAACAAGGTATCGACACACTTAAAATCAAAATTTCTCCTTCTTCAAAAAGGGACAGAACAGAGTTTAAGAGGTTGCCATAGTTTCATCTTTTTAAATTAAGAAGAGAGAATTTAGTCAAGAAAAAAAATTTAATCCATTGTTAAGAGTTCATTTTACTTTTCGTTGGTGACATGTTCCGATACAGGGGCTTCATGCTTTCAGTGCTTCGTTTCTCTTGGGACATATTGTAGACTTCAAAAGATAAAAGAAACCTATTGTTCAGTAAGCCACTGAACAACGTAAAATCGTATTGTAGTATAAGTTTCTTTGACAGGTTGACCCCATGAAAAGATTTTAGTTATTTCTTTTTATTTTCTTTACTGTGGCTTTGGTGAATTAGGCTAGGATATTGATTTTGTGGCAACACTGAAATCATAATGGCTTTTAATTTCAAAGATGACTGTTTGTCTTATATTACATGTCTGTTTCTGAGCAGTTACATGAGAGTTTAAGCATTACTACCCTTAAACTTTACATCTGCTTCCCACTTTGAGGTCTAATAAAGCCTTTAAATCTGTTTTTCCTTTCCTTTTTTTTTTTTTTTTTTTAATCTCATCTAAACATGTGCTCAAGCAGAGGACTACAGATCATTTCCTCTTGGTCCTGACTTGATTCAAAGCACTTGCCATATGCATCTATTCAGCACAGAACACACTGTCCTCTAACTTGTGTTTATTAGAGACTCATGCTCAGAATTCCTTCATTAATGTTTTTTTTTATTCTGGATATCCTAAACCAGACTATCTCAGATATTTCAGATAAAAAGGGGGAGAACTGGCTAATATGCAATGAGAAGTTGCAATCAAAGAGAAAACATTGTGGTATAACCTAGGTTCAGAGAACATTGAAACACTCTTCAGACTTCTACTGAAAAGTTCTGAGTCTTGGTCATCAAAATACACATGAAATGCTTAACTGACTTTTTCAACCATCTTTGATCTATACACAGCTCAGAAGATGGATAAGGGGAGAGAACACAAAACAAAGAAAATACCCAAGGCAGGATTTTGAAATTCCGTGAGGAAAAATTCTGTGGGCAAAATTCAGGCACTCTAATTCCTGTCTCAGCATTAAAAGCAAAAGCAGAGATAATTCTTTTTCACAATTCCTCAAAGTCATTCATGTCATAATTTATAAACTTGAAAATCATAAATTGAATTCAGTAAATAATTCAAATTAAACATGAAAATATGGTTTCACCAAATATTTCCTCTTCTTCCTCTGAAATATTTTCCTCTTTTGAATGATTTATAATCCCTATGCAGCCCAAAATTTTAAAATGCTAGAGGTTGTGTTTCTTACAGGGGCCATATGCTAAGTGGAAAAATTTTCAAAAAGACAGGACATCTAAGAGAATAAAAAGAAATCAGAAAAAACAAACAAACAAACAAAAAAACCCTGGTTCACTGGTAAAAGCACTGAAATTCTTTTTCTGACAAAGGTATTTATTTTCACAAAGTTACTGGGTTTTTTTCTGTACAACTAAGTCAACATGCAAAATAATAAGAAAAAAAAGATTCAGAAACTGACTTTACATGTATCCATAAATGAGTGGAATGACTAGTAACAACAAAAATGCTCACAAAGGTCTGAATGTTGGGAGTAAAAGCAGAAAGACATGAAAAGGATGCCAATTTTACTAATGTCAACAATTGTCTTCAAATGTAAATAAAATCCAATTAAATGCATTTATTATTTGGCTGTGTAATATCTGTAAGCAAGGAATTAATACAGATATAATGCTCAAAGTTGTAGCTGATTTTGGAATGAAAGCACTGAAATAGTTTTCTTACATTTTTCTGTTCAGAAGTAACACAAAAAAGCAAGATAAAACATTAGATTACTTATATTAAAAGTTAATTTGTTGAAGGTGTCTGTCTTATCTTTCAATTGTAAATAAAAATTATTCCTGGTGGACATTTATTAAATGTTTTAACCTAGTAGAAGAGATAGAAAGACGGGGAGCTCTTTTCCTGTACTTATACAGAAATACTACAAAATACATTTCATAGCCCACTACTTCCTCAATCATTGCCTAATTTACTGACTACAGTGAATATTTTATACCATTAAAAACAGGGGAATATATTTAAAGGTTTAGATCTATATTTCAGTTACGTTCAATGTGTATTATAATAACTTTTTTCGCCTGAGGTACTTCCACTGCATAGGAAAAGAAAGTTTATTTTATTTTTTCACTATAGTTCTTCTGTATCTTTTTGCATTAATGTTGAACATATCTGTCCCAGTTTTCTCTCTACTATTCTGTACTTGCCAGTTTCAGACTAATAACCCAGGATTTGGGGACCGCTAGAGGGTTGGTTATATGAGCATTCTACTGAATTTTAAGTCAAGATAGTCATATGAATCTTAATTATCATTTGTAGGAAATTGATACATCCCTATGAAATCCCTTGTGATACAAACAAAAAGGAGAAGTCAAAAGAAAATTTCTGCAGTTTCAGTTTACAGTTCATGCAAGCTTTTCAGTTTTAGACAGCAAGTACTTTACTATTTACTGCCTTACGTTACTTGGATCTGTTTTGAGTAAAATAAATATACAAAAAAAACCCCTAAAGGTGGGGAAAATAATGAATCATTATCATGTCCATTTTTCAGTTGAGAAACTGGGGCAGAAAGTTTGGGGGAATTTCAGTAACAATGCAAATGCACAGAAACAGAGTTGAACTCTAAATCTGTGTGTATTGACTATCTCAAATTTATTCTCACATTTAAATTTAGCCCAAGCTAGTATGCACAGCGAAAACATCCTTGAATCATTGTGAACATGATCTAACTTTGCAATGAAACACAAGGTTTTGGTTTCATCTCTAATTTCAGTGAACAATTAAGTGGCAACTCGTTAAAACAAGATGTGCACAGATTCTGAGAACACTTTGCATACATACACTTTTATAGCATTCTGTGTTACTGGGTTAAGCAGCAGCTCACAACAATGCCAAGGTTTCCTGTGTTCTCCCCACAGTCTTTTGCAGTGCATCAAGTTGTTGCAGTAATCCCCAGTATTAGATATCTAAGTTGTTTATAGTCAATTATAATACCCTTTGCATTACAGAAGATCATGATTTTGTCCTCTGCTGACCAAACAGTTTGTTGGGTTTTCAAGATGCTGTGCCTTCACTAAGCACTGCTGAATTCCAGCCTCCAGCCATAAAATTATTTTTTTATTCAATCATCAGCCCCCAGGTGACATTTGTGGATTGGAATCCTAATGAGTCAGAAGCTGATGGTTGTTATCCAGTCTGGTCATTATCAAATCCTTTGTCAAGAGCCAAGAAATCACCGATTCATGCTCTGATTTTCAGGCAGGAATGGTTCTACTCAGACATCAATGATGTCCAATTCTGTGGCAGTTTCAATCACAGGCAACCATCTAATATCCAGCAAAAAAACACCCAGTTCTGTTACTAACACAGTCCTTAAGTGCTGCTCTCTGCAAGGTGTCCAGACCTGGATTCATCTTCAAGTGACTTTCATCTGTGCTCAAATACAGCAGCTGACCTCTTGGCAGTGAAATATCAGGGAGTCAGCATAAACGATACTCAGACACTCACTTAGTGAAAACTCAAATCATTTATCATGATGGCGAAGTCCCTGTGCATTGCTGCGAGTTCCAAACGATCCAGGGTCAAGTGCCATCTTCTCTCTGCCCATTTTGAAGGGTGCCTTCAATTACCTTTGACGCATAACTCTGCTCCTCCTTGGATCTGAGCTAGGTGCCATTTAAATGTATCATGTCTCTTTTACAGAAACAGTTTGTTGTCTTTAAACTTCTAAGCATAATAGTTCACTATAATTTAAATTTCTGGGGTTTTTTACAGTTCTGCTTGTTTTCAGTTGTCCACTGCAAGTACGTAAAATTTTTTAATAGCAACATTTAATAGCTACATATTATTTATGATTCTCCCTCACGCTAGCCTGTCAAGGCTCGTAATTTCCACCATCAGTTCTGAATCCTCAGCCTCCTTCTAACTACCATGTTAAGCTCTACAGTGAGTCTGGAAATACAGTCTTAGGGCTCCTGCTAAATTCCTCTGCGTCCTCAGTCCCCACATATCTGAGCTAGAAGGCTCTCTGCCTGAACATTTTGATGGAACAAAAGCAGGTTGATCAAAAATCAAGTAGAGTTTCTATGTCAAAATTAACACCTGTTAATTATCCCAATACAAGAAAACAATAAAGGCCATTAAGTGCAAAAATAATGCATCAGTGCCAAGTAGCACAAACAACCCTGTAACTTCAACACCAATGTAGGGACAGAAATTACTGGGAGAAAAGAAGGGGGGAGCAGACACTCTCTTTTTAGCCCAGCCCTCACATGCTGCTCTGTGTGTGTGACTGCACTTGACAGTCACACGACTGCACAGACTCGGTCGGAGAAAACTGATCTCTCCAACTGAATATTCATTTAAATTCTCCTTCAGTATTCAGACATCATATGTTGTTAATGTCCAGCTTTCAGATGACAAAAACGCAGGTGTTTATTAGGAAAGTGAAATCCTAACAAAAATGTTCCAAATGTTATACTAAGAGGAGGGGCTGGAAAGCATAATAGCTACCGATGCTTGTATACGCAGAAGCTTAGTTACATTTCTTCCTCTGTAGAATAGAGACAACAGGCTAGACATTTTCAAAATCCTCCACTGGAGAATCTTCAAGGTAAACAAGCAATCACTTTTAATGATCTCTTATAATCTCTCAAAAGGGGAGGATTAAAAACTGCTCAAGTGTACTTCTATCCAGTTTTTCTAATGTCAACTGCTCACGAACACTATCTCATAAACAATAATAGCCAAAGCATCTCTAAAACAGTCTGATACATCATTGGAAGGATTTCTATAACTTAGTTATAAAAGAATACTGTAAAGAAAAATTTTCCATTTTAAAGGTCTTTCCAAATCTGATTAAAAAGTGGTAACATCCATAAAATACTGGTATACCTATACAAATATATAACTATATAAAATCATTAATCATTAAATGAATATAGTAACACTTAGCTTATTCATATATACTTGAATGTATCCTCAAAGATCTGAAAGCTTTCATAAATTATTTATATAGTAGTTGTTCAACAGATAAGAAAAATTGATAAAGAACTTAAGAAAATGGGAATAACAAGGCAAACACAGATAGCTAATGGGTAAAGATAGTTAAGAGAATGATCAGCGACAATATCTTCAGCAGATAAGAGTTAAAGTCACCTTTCTCAAAAAAGGTGGTAGGAGCAGCATTAACTGCCAAATACACACACTGGAGACGAGCAAGGGAAGCTCAAGAAAAAGACCAAAGAAAGTAATGAAATCAAACAATTTTAAGTGGGTAATTTTTCATCTGTTGAGTTTAGCAATACTAAGTAATGTGAAAAATTCTTTTAAAAAATTAAGCATTTGGCCAGTTTTTAAATACTACCTTTTTCCTCCCATTTCTTTTGCATTTTAGCTAAGGTAAACTTCAAGGTGAACTTCAGTTACTCCTCCCATCTTCTCCCCCTCATAAAAATGATCAGGAGTAAGGGTATGCAACTCATGCTCACAGACTTTTTATGTGATAGGACAGACTCAGGAGGACAAATAGCAGTGAAATTTCATTGGGAAATGTCAATCTCAACAAGATACAAATGGTGGCAAGTGGTGGCAAGTTCAATGCCATGCCAATACCTAGAGAAGAGCTTGTATTAGGGTATGACCTTGATGATACTGGACTAGTCACATATCCCAAAAAAGACTGAAGAATATGCTGCAACAACATGAAGTGTTTGGTCTGTGTGGGGAGAGCAGGGTTTGCTGCCTTAAGCTGGGAGTTAGAGGAGGAATTGACTCTGCACTGCTCACCTTAACTGGGCAGACTGCAGCCAAAAAAAAATGGCAATGTCAACCTAGCAATAGCAACCTGTGCAAAAGGAATACATGCCCAGACTCCAATGCACAGAAAGTGCATGTGCAAATATTGGTTGCAACATTGAAGGACAAGTTCTTGGTCTTCATGAAAAACAAAGTCAGACGCATTTGAGCTATTAATCTCAGTATTTAGACAATGGGAGTTAAAAAAATGTTACTGCACAGAAAGATGTGCCTACACAATATCCCAGAGACAGATACTCCTGAATAATGTCAAAGACTCTGCTTAAATGAAAGCATTATTATATTGTTTTAAGCAATGTCATTGGGGTTACTTCTTGGTTCTTCAAATTGCTGTCAGGATAGATCAGGAGCAAAAGGCAGTTTTAAGATTATGGATTGAACAACAGAATACCAAATAAACCTTTGGGATCCTCACAGGACAGAAATATTGTGGATAGGTTAAGAAGGGAGCCTGAGTAAGACTGAGCCAGTCCCTCTGGCTCCAAAAGCTGAAGCGCAGAGCGCATTGACAAATACGTATTTCTTCCTCTCTCCCCAGGTACCACTTTCTAATGACCATGATATATCACAAAGACTCCCGCCATCATTCTACTTTATAGGAGACCAGAGACCAGCACAACTTGCGCCCACTTTTCAGTTGTACTGCTCCCTCAACACACCAGAAACGAGCAGTGCTCCTGAGCAACCTTACTATGCAATAGCTGAACACTAAATTTTGTTTCATCCAAAAGTAAATTTTGACACAAAGGAAACTCCTCTGAGAGCTTTACCCCTCTTTTAATTACTAAGTATAATAAAGGCAATAGAGTTCTCTGGGCATACTATATAGCCTGCTGTAAGTGTTTTCACAACAAAATTCACTCAACCTAACCACGAAATATTCAAAAAACCTAACAAACAAAAATTCTATCCTCTCTTCATATGGCAGAAAAAGCTATATGCTTACACAATAATATAGATAATATTTAGCTGCTAAATATGCATTTTGAAGCATTTCTTCCCAAGCTCTCTAGGTTGACTTACTCCCTATGAGAATTTCTTCCCCAACACTACATTCAATGTTCTAAAAATTGCTCTCTTGGTGTATTTTTTCAGACACCACCATAATAGAGTTCGTCCAACAGGTTTTTCAGAAATTAAAAACAATACCTCCTTTCCCAACAAGTCTGTAAACACTTAAAATATCTGTTGATAAGCCATTTTATTTAAAGCTAACTGTTCTCATAGTTTTGTCTTCCTGAACACATTTTATATACCACAGGCACAATTATTAAAAGAATCAAAAGTCATCTGGTTAGCAGACTTTGAGCCTCATGATTTTGATTCCAAAACACAGGCCCTAATGTAAACTTTCATTTTGCAAGCAGACATAAGAGCAAATCCTTCATTCTCTACACTTGAAATCTCTCCTAGCTGACAGCAGTATGTTATGCTCCCTTTTCAGTCAATTTATAACACTTTGTTACCTTTCCTTAGGTCTTCTTTCCCCCCCCCACAAAACACAGTCATAAGTTTCATGGTTCTGGTTCATGTCTTTAGTCTTTTTTGAAGCGGTGTTTAACACACTCTCCTGAATGGACCTCAGAAAACACTGCGGTTGTTCTCAAAGGAAAATATATTCTAAATTGTGCAAACAAATGCATCCCAAATATGATCTCATAATTATCTAAGAGTAGGAAGTGAACTGACTGAAAGATATCTCCTGCACTAAATCAGTTTTCCTGTTTGTCCTAGGCTTATTTAATAGTAATTACTGAACTGGGATGTTGAAGTATATTCTAGAGAGTCTTATGGCGAGTGTGTGTTGTGATGATCATGGCAGTTTCATCAAAATAGAAAATGCTTGTAAAATTTGGAAAGTTTTTTGGTGTCTGGAGAAACTCTGGATGAAATACCAAAAATCTATAGTCTCAAGAAGCTCATAAAATACAATAAACTTCTCTCTGAATAGCTGTGACTTAGCATTGCAGGATTGAACTGGAGGTCTCAGATGATTGTTTCTCTTAAAGGATTGTTAGTACATCTTCACTGATGGCTTAAAACAGAAATGCATTCTATTTGTTCATTTTCTTTGAAATGTTTTAATAAAAATGAGATAAAATCACTCTTTTACAAATAGTGGAGAGCAAACTATACTCTTGACAGAGTTTGTCTGTGTTTCAAATGCAGATATTATCAAGCTAATAATAAAATTTTATAATAAATATCTGAACATTTCCAAGCCACAAAAACCTATTTGGATCTGCATCACAGTAGCATTTTCTGTGGGTTTATTTCAAGTGTTTTTGCCCAGAATAAACAGTATTTGCATTGGCAGACTTCCTTAATCAAGTCACAATGGTCACACATTTGTGGAATTGCACATTTCAAGATCCAATGTTAACACAAACTATTGCATTGGACAGAAAAAGATAAAGTTTTTGTACAGAAGCAGATGTTTCCCAAAGATAAATTTTACCTAAATACAATTGTGTCATTTCCACTACATCTGAAGGTTAAATGGAAACTGTTTTCAACATCCTTAGCAAGAATTACTCCTCCACAGTTTTCCTCTCCATGTATCTGAATGTAATTCATATCATAACCTAATATCAATTGTAAATCATTCAATTTCTGACAGAACTATGATGAATACACATTCAAATAAAAGGAAAAAAAAAAGTGGTGGAACAATATAGTCCCTGGAACTTAACACACTGTGGTCAGAAGGTCACATATGTTAAGTTTCTTATTTATATCTCTATTCAAGCTCCGATCTGTGGGAAGCAGGACAGAAGCAATGTGACTCATTTTACAAATAAAGAATGCATTGTTGTTGTACTGTACATGTTTTGCTTCTGGATACTTAATGACAATAGTGTATGAACTGCAGGCAACTATAATAAGGGGAAAAAAGATCTTCACCAGGATACATAAATATTCCTTCTTACTAGTTCTCTGGTAAGCGCTTCATTAAAAGCATAACAAAACACATATTTTACAAATTAGTCATGCAAATTAATATTCTTCATAATTTTTTCTGACTTCTGTGTACCTCTTGACATCAAATTATATACAGGCTGACCAGATATTTTGACTGCAGTGATGCAGAACAACAAGCATATAAGGAAGGAAGAATAAAGAATTTATGTACCTTGCATACTTCAATTCAAATTAGTGAATTATTCTGACCTAAAGATTAGCCCAGGTCATCTGAAACCAATCCAGCAAGCCTTCATTCACCAGAGGAGACTCTCCATGACACTCAGCACAAACTACACTGTGGCTTAGTATCTGTCCCAACTACTTTGACCTGGGATATTAATATTTTACTGCTGTATATCACATAGGCACATAAAAAAAAAATTACATACTGACAGTTCTGTATCAGCAAGGTATTAATGTTCCCTCCAAGAAATTTTCTTTGAGAAATAATCAAGTGAACACATGTTCTTAATGATCCAGAGGTTAGGCAGTAAGAATAAATAACAGTAGAGGACAAAAGATGGACAGATGATAAACTGTTGAGCATTTAAAAAACAAAATAAACAACAACAACAAAAAAAAGTCTGAGGTCTTTTTAATGAGTGGAAAGACTTTTTTGGGAATTTAGGGGCTGGGTGTTTTGGGGTGAGTTTTTTTGATGCAAGCATTCTACCTCTGGCCTAGTATAGTAGAAAGGCCACTATTACATGTACCCAGATACATAAATATCTACACAGACTTGTCATGGCCAAAACTCTTTCCACTGCTTTTTTTTACAGCTTATTCTGTATTGGCAATGGATGCTGAGGAAGTGTTTTTTCTTCTTGCAGTTTCATACTATAGTTGTGAATGTGCTTGGCATGAGTTTGATAGGACAGCATTACCTTGGTTATGGCTGCTTCTTTCTGGCATAAATATATTCCCTTTGAGCATATTCCTTTAGTTGCAGTAAAAAGTAAGTCTTATTGTTTGTTTGTTTTCTTTAGGAGAAGCAGCTGCAAAGTCATAATTATGTTCACTTCCTACATTGGCAACAAGCAAGCTTCACATTTTTGTGCATTCGAAATCACCTATAACGAGGGGCTGAACCACCTCTACCTAGAGGTTTACAATTTTCCCAGTACATAAACCATATTGCTATTAAAATGGGCTTTTGTTTCATTTTTAAATGTATTAAGAATAGATAATAACTCAGTTTGGAATATATTAAATAACTAAAAGTGCAGTATCAGTAGAAAGATACAGCACTATTAGTAATGTTATCAGTTCAATTATTTTCATAAATTCAAACCTGAAACACAGCAAGCACTGTTGATTATCTTTTCGACATCAGGCACCAGGTAGTGACACCTCAGTCAACAAATTGTCTTTGAGGAAAAAAAAGGTCTTTGAGGAAAAAAAAAGGATGAGAGGTTGTGAGGAAAGAGAATGGCAGCAGAGACCCCGGAGAGTCAGAAATGCTGCAAAAGCTTCAGTGCTCACTCTGCTTGTACACCATATACCTCCTTATATGTTCAGTTTGTCTTGCCCACATAAAACCGTGTTTTGGAACAAGGACCATCTCTTGACAGTTAGAGAGCCTAATAAAAGTTGGTGTCCTGCTTATTCCTTTATCAATGTCAAATAAGCAAACATCATTATTAAAACAAAATGCAAAATGGTGTCACCCTTTCGACCTAAGCATCTATCCAAAATTAAGGCTCTAAGTCCTTTTTCTCTCAAAAGGAGGAACCGATGATGGAGTCCAGAATTTCTTCAGTGCAATCTACAGTAAATGTAAGTTAAATCCCAATTTTCTTGAACACAACAGAAATCAAACAGCAGGAGATAGCTTCCTTACTCACATCTTCATGCCTCTTTTTAGCAAGTACTTTACGTAATGCTCTCTTAGCTCACAGTATAACTGCTTCTTTGGTTGCACCTGTTCCTTTCTTGTCTGCTCCTGTACCATGTATGCCCTTCTCCTCACAGGTACTGAAACTCAGCTTCAGCCAAAGCCCTTCCACTGCCTCTGCATTTAACTTCCAGCCCACCAAGAAACTGCTCCAACAGAGTAATGAACAGCATTATACAGTAATTGAATTTTTAGGGGTTGTTTCAGTATTTTCAAATATCTCTGAATACAGATGCATTTAACTGTTCCCTCATTCAACTTGAAGAGAAGGTGGCTGTTACATTTAGCAGCTGTACCAACATTTCTACCCATCCCTAACACAACCATAAAAATACCATCCCACCACTTCATTCTTTGCTGAACATTAGTATCTTGCCTTTTTATTTTCAGCTCTACAAAGAACAGTACATTTAGAATACTCCTTTTATACTCATTTTCATAAGTGGAACAATCTCTCAAAAATGGCAAGTTTTTTTTCTTCTCATTCTTCTTTTTGTGAGATTAGAACACACAGAGAAGCTGGAGGCATTTTCTGATGAACTAGAAATGGCTTGGCAGGAAACTGATCATCTCTTACATTGGATATTTCCACAATCTGTCCACCAAATTATTTTTTAAAATTTGGATGGAAGTAGACTGTCACCCTCTACACTACCAGATTCACACAGCTACTGAGAAAATCTCTCCAGATCACCACCACCATTGGTTTCCATGCTTACATACTGAGCACCACATTCCAACTCTGAGAGCTGCTTTCACTTGACAGGTAGGCCTCACCCCCACTTGATTACAGAGTTTCTAAATTTAGAAACTCAGACAGTGGCAAAGCAACAGTGTTTGGTGAGAATCCATAATCTTGCAAACAGAAACTAATCTTGTTTAAAATCCTTCAGCCTACATGTGGAAGCTGGCCAAAAATACTATTAATGAACACTCTTCAGTTTCATGGGGACTTTCAGAAAGGTCAGAATGGAGCTACATTATTTATGTTTTATGGGAAGATGTATTTAATGTTTATAAATCCATTTGGATAACTGACTTTAATGGACTGATAGATGTATCTTTTAATGTACATTATAAGAACGAACACCTACAGCGTATGAAAAATTAAACGTTTCCTTGTTGATTAGTCTTATTTGTTTGTTACTTCACAAAAGCTTTAAAACCCTCAATAAAATGTAACTGTTTTTCTTTAAATGTGTTAACAACCCATGAGTGTCAGAACAGTACTTTCTCTTTGAGCCTTGGGAATGACATACCTGAAATGGCATCTTCAGTCTTCTGGCTTCTGGAATTGCTGAAAGGTCTCAAGAGAATGGATCTTTAGTCACTCTTAGATAATGCGGTAGCTTTTGGCAGCAGCAATTTTGAGAAATCTATTACAAAAGGGAGTGTCCATGTTACTGACATGGTGCTAATACGAAAATTACTGTTTTAACAACTACGTTAAGTCTCTGAGCTCTGTGCGCTCTATATTTTCCATGGCCACAAAAGCCTCATGAGCTGGCAAATCAGGAAGTTAGTAAACATCATGTCTTTAGAGACACACCAAGGATCCAGATAGAGCCTTACAGCATGCTAAAATCAGCACATTCTAAAGCTTGGCTGAAAAGATGCAGGCTGGGGCTGTAAATAAATAAATAATGGCAAGCCTCTGTAGACAGCACACCAAGCAGAACACCGACCCTGGCCCAGCAGATTACAATGCCTCTTGGGTGCTCATTAACTATAATAAAAGAGGGAACTGAAATCTAAATCTCATATAATGGCAAGGAAATACAAGACACCTTTATTTTGACCTCAGTGGTGTTGATGAGTTTAAAAGGTCAGGAAGCATGCCTATGGACTGATAATTATATTATAGTAAAGTAAGGATTACTGATAAGGATCTTTAAGTGCTGTATTTAAAGTATGAAAGAATTTTAGTGGATTTAAATTCCTTTTACTTTGATATACTGTATATGTGGCACTATCATGGAATGCATAGTACTACCAAATACAAAATGCAAATTACAGACAAAAACCACAATGGTAGTCATTAAGAAATACTAAACTTACTATCATTGTTTGATTATTTTTTGAAAGATGAAAAGAGCATAAAGCTCACAGAATTTGCAGGGAATATACAGTAACACAAAAGATGTTTCTATCAGAACTGAAAACCAGACAGTGATCTTGGTCAGAAGATGTATAATCTCTGCTGTCATAACACAAAACTAATGGTGACAAGCAATCTATAGCAGAAAAGAAACACACTGAAATGCATGCTGTAAATATATGTCAAGAAGGATATAAATGAATCACAATTTCAGAAAGAGGACCAAATCTCTGCAAAACAGTCCAAATTGTTTCTGTGCTAGAAGTGACCCTTTCTACATCTGCTAGTGGATCTGACAGCTCCAGTTGCCAGGATAATGTATCTAGCATAAGGAAGGATTTTCAGAATCATAGTAATAATCTCTTCACAATTATCAACACCCACAGAATTCACTTTTTGACATCCACAAAGACATACCTAAAGCAAATAGGATTTACTTAAAAGTAAAATGGTAGTATCTCTAGTTACGACTGATTCCATGCTAAAACATGCCAAGACAAATTAAGGGAGTGTTGTTAAATACTCAAAACTAAAGAAATATGAAGTTTCTTCTGTAATTTGACAAGTCTTGATCACAAGTCCACAATTTAGTTTCTAGGAAAGTAAACATAAACATAGGAATGGGCATGTGGACAATGCTAAGACCTGAGCCCAAAAGTTTTGAGATGTCTGAATCAGAACATGGTTTAATTCCATGTACAAATACTAATTCTTGGTTTCTACACAGCTTTCATTATAGCAGTTATTAATGGTACGATGACTTCGCTTCCTTTCACAAACATATAGCACATCTTCTTACGCATTCTCCTATACATGCACTCCATAACAATGCTATTGTTATCGTGGTCTTAAAGCATATTTTGAGACTTCAAACAAAATCCTAAAATCTGTGGTATATTTACAGTACATCTGTCACTCCCAACAAGCCTCAGAACTTGGCTCCAACAGCTCATTACTTACACACAAACAAAATGTTACTTACCTCTCTCAGGCAAGCAGTCAGTAGATTCATTCATCAGAATAAATTATTTGTCTCCATTTTCTGAATTGGCATCAGCATGGAAATGTACTTATTTTCAAACAGGATAGCCACAAAATGAATAAAATTATACTATAGTTTTATTTTTAATGCAGATACAATTTCTTCAAAGTGGTTCTTCAAAGTGGTACTAGCCCATTTCTTGAACAAATTAAAATTCACTGTCGATATTCAGAATCTGGTTTTAACATACCAGCCATTAATTAAAACAAAAACAACAACAACAAACACCAAAAAAAAACCCACCAAAAAAAATGCAGTTAATTATCTAAAGTCTAGAATTCTTTGTCTTCACTATGACTTGTACTGTAAATCCAGATGTACATGAAGCCAACTTATTTTCAGTAGAACTCCTCTTTAAGACCATGCCTTTTGTGTTATGCTTCCTAGTGTTCCCAAACAAGAACAATTGGAAGAAGCAGGAACTTTTCTTCAGTTCCTTCACCATGCAAAGGCTCAAGTGTCTGAGGACTCCAAAAACACGAACAAAAACAACAAATAATGGGCACACCAGTGAACACATTATCTGAAAGAATCAGAACTGATCTTAGCTAAATAAACTCTCCTTAGTGACTAATCCATTAGGCAGATAACGTTGGTTATGTTCTGGCAGACTAAGCTGGAAAAGTCTACCAGCCACCTGATAACCCAGTGGAGACATGGTGCTACCCATTTTGGAAACCTTAGTGGAAAGACAGATTTATTTTCATAATTCTTCTTAGACTAGACTTGACATGAGGGAAGAGGGGGAAGGAAAGCTAACTGATTACCAAGGCAGTCTTGTATACTTCTAGTGCGTGCAATTCCTCTCTCTGTGCCAGAGGAAGTTTCTGAACAAAGACCTATTACAATGGAATATAACCAATACCAGGGGTCTTGACAATGGACAGTCTGAAACTATTAAACAGACATATTCAGGCACATTAAGAGTGTAAAGGGATACTCTGTGACCCTAAGAGAACTAAGAAGATCCCAAACAAGCTCAACATCTTGCTAATGATTAAATGTGAAATAGCCTTCCAAGAAGCTTCAATATCATAAAGCAAGAAAGAAATGAACACAAGCCTCTAAAAGAAACTGACAATTAAGCTATTATGATGTAGAACTTAAAACTGCTTAATATAAGGTTAGTCTATTTCAAATCCAATTAATATACAAGCCTCTTCGAAATTAAGGCTTTCAAAAATCCTAGGCTTTGCATGATCTACCCATACCACGAATTCTTTCCAAGTTCAACAGATATTTTGCTGATCTATCATGATTTCTGAACCTGTAAAGAACAATTTCAAATAATGGATCTTAAATGCCATTTTCAGGGACAAAACCTACACAGTTTGGATGGTCACCAAGCTGTTTTTGTACAAGTGAATCTGGACATGTGAAGATCTAAGTGCTTGATACCTACTACCATTCCATCAGACTATAGTTTATTGGAAAGGATGACACAGAAAAGACAGGAGAAAAAACAGCAGCTCAGAGGCATAAAATAACTTATGTTTATATATAAAGACCAGGAAAGGTTTGACAGTAGTGTAGGTCTTCAGGCCAGCATAAACTGACAACAGAGTTATCAGTGAAGAAACTGATGAAGATTTTTTTTTTTTTCTTTTAGGGAAGTCCTAAGTTCTCCCAAGGGAACTCCAGGTTCTTTGATGACTTGTGTAATGCTCTACCCATGAGGCCATACACCTTCTTGTAACATGCGTTTACATGCAGAGGCAAAAAGCAAAGCTGTGAGTATCCTTTTTCAACTGAATGCACAAAGTAAAATTTAATAAAATATTTGAACTCTTTTATAACTTCCATGGAAACAAGCATGTGGTATTCACCTCAAAGAACCTGGGACGAACCTTTGTGGTACAGTACACAACACAAATCCTTTACTATCTGGTATTCGTATGTCTGCCTGTGTTTGCATAGCATGCTCTTGTGTTAGTCTTAAAAACAAAGCTCATACCAGAACTATACAGAGATTGAGTTTCTTAAAAAAATTAAAGTCTTACTTATTCAGAGATTCTTTAAATGAAACAGAATTCTGAATCTTTCCTCTGTGTTTTGAGGGGTTCACCTAGTTGAAGATTTAGAGGAAACGGGATGGAAATTATTAAACTGGAACAAAATGGCACTACCCTGTCTTTCACAATAATTATAATTAAGTGTTGTAAGAGTAACTAGCATTAGGTCTTCTACAGATCACAATATTCTGAGGGAATGAGTCACAAAATACCCAGGATTCTTTGGGCAGAAGAAACTCTTCATACAAGAATCAAATGCATAGATACAGCTCAGAAAGATTAAGATGTGAGACCAAATTCAAACCTAACAAAAGAAACATCAGTGAGATAAAACCATATGAAAATTAATTTTGTCACAGTATCTACAGTGGAAAATAACAGCAGTAACTTGCACAATGTATTTCTCTGAAACAGAGGTCCCTGAAACCACAGGAAGGACAGATGCAGGTGTCTTTTTCTTCCCCAATGGATCTTTCCATAAAGAAGCTGATTTATATCATGTCTGCTTTCCAGAAACAGACATAAATGCAACAGAGATGGAGAAGAGGAAGGTAGCAGATACATATACCAAGGTAACTTTGAGCTCATCATGCTTTTGGATCCCCAATGACTGCATTACCTCAACATATAAGATAACAGGATATGAAGGGAATAGAAGGTCATTATAAAGCTGAAGTGAGAGATTCACCTGATAAAACAAAGATGGACATGGGCCACTGGCTGGTATCAGAAAAAAAGGATTCACATCAGTAGTTCAGTTGAACTTACAAGTAATATCTTATTTTTGGGAACTTTGTCTGCAATAACCTATTAAACCATTGGAATATACATTTATTCTTTCAACAGTATTCAAGAAGAAAATAAGTAAAGCCCAAAGAGAAAAACATATCCTGAAGGATCTATCAAGAATAAACTATATTAGAAAGCTGAAACAGTGACCACTGAGCAGAATCTGGACAACTTCAAGTACCCAAGGAAGTACTAATGATGTACACCAAAACCTAGGAAACTGCTGTTAAGAGTAAAATGTACATACAATTACATCGGATCAACCTTGAAGTATGATACAGACATCAGACTAAAGAATTTAAAATTCAAATTTTTAAAATTCGTACTGAGATATGAATGTTCAAATAATTTAAAGGGCTTCAATTTAGAAACTAAGAAAAAGAGTACAAACTTGCACAGAGGGTACTTGAGAGTGATTTACATTCACACACATTCACAGTGAGCTACTTTCATGAATGTGTTTGCAAAGCACACAGTGGAAGACAGACTATAGAAACTAAGACTTTAGACCTAAGTTTAAAAATATGTTTATTGTGATTCAAAGCTAATGTTATTCATTACTCAGCCAACATATTAATGCAGACAATATTCTCTCACTTCCTCTGGGTTTTCTTTAATCTTATCTGGATTTATTTTCTGTATATTTCTGAGTAATCAAAAGTTATAGCCTTGATATCTCTTGAGTTAAAAACATCCCTAATGTTCCTGCTGTTACTTTTGTATACATTCATTATTTTAGTGAGTCTCTAGAATAAGGATTAAAAAAAAAAATCAAATACAGTTATTTCAATCAGAAAGAATCAGTAATTTGATTTCTTCCGACGTATCAAGTAAACATTCCTGTTGAGACAGCGATTGATCCAAGTTGGTGTTAATAAGGGTAGCTGAAAATTTAATGTTAGGCATTCCTTGAGTAGATGTGCACATTCAAAACCATGGTAATGAAGCAAAAGTCAAAAGCACTCAATTCACCTTTCCTTTCAATAAGCAAAATTATTCAAACCTTCATTTGAATTATATACCAACAGAAACCTAAATATACTCACACGACATTCATAAATGGAACTGTTGAAGCATTTTCTGACTAAACTGAAAATGACAATTGTCAAAGTTGAAATGTTTTGCAGAACCGTCACTGATTCAACAAACTTCCATCAGCGCACTCTCAATGTAACCACCAGGGCCTGGCTGGCTCCTGACTGGGACCCAGGTTCCTGCAGCTCTGACCAGCCATATTACATGGGGTTTTCTAAGAGCCAGGTGACTGGAAGTCCTCAGAGCCCTGTGTCACAGGAGTGCTTCCTACAGGAAAGTGCCAAAACCTTGAACTGGAGCTAACCTGAAGCTCTCAGAAACTCCAGACTCAACATTGTGGAGCCAGGAGCCTGGAGAGTAGGACATGCCAGCCCCAACACCAACACAGTTCCTGTACCTGAAGAAATGCACAGTGTGGCCCCAAGAGCCTCAGCTGGATTCACTGCTGTCAGAGCTTTCAGATTTCATGGGCTAACGCTAGAAGCCTTGGCTTTCTGAGTGTGCTTGTAACCCAGGCTGCACAGACACAGAAATTCACTGAGAAATTTCTTTATGACAGGCATGCCTTTTTTTGAGTTATGTCTAAAAACATGTCATGTCCATGAATACGTCATGACTCTGTAGCACAGTCTAAGTGTATTTGAACTAGCTTTAAATGAACTAGCTCAGGAATTGCTAGCAATATAGCTATGGTACCACTAGCTAGCTGACCATCCAGTTTAACTACCATCTTCCTGGATTCAATTTAGTCTGCTGCATAACCATGAAGTACTAACACTGATTTGACCAGATAACTGATAAAGCCACAAACCACTTTGTCTTGACTGGATTTCTATCTCTTGCTAATTAACTCAGGATGGCTAAGTCAAGAATACACCACACTTTCCAGTGAAGGCAAAACCTTGATGTATAAAGGTAAGGCTATTTTTTTCCTGCCAGAATAAAAATACACATGAAAAAGCATGGAATTTACAGGCAGGTGTGAGAGGAAATGAATGGTAGCTGCACTATTCAGTACAGAGAAAATATATATGATGTGTCAACACATGGCAAAGTGTGAAGAATGCATGCCTGCATGTATAAAAGAATGTATGTATTCACAGTACTAAGGAATTTGCAGTTTAAGGAGTGGCTATCATAATATCTGTTGAATCCATAAGGAAAACCCTTGTTGCTGTACGGTTTGGTTAAATTTAAACTTCGAATTAATCTGTGAAGATGCCCTTGCTCTACCAACTTATTTAAAGAAGAGAGTTGACAGCCTTATGATTATGTTCCATGGGACCAGTGCTAATGCCATAAGTACCTTCTGGCTTCCTAGTAGACCAATTTACAGGTCTTGCTTAGGACCTGAACTTAGTCTTTATCAGCGAGACAAAAGACAGGCACAGAGAAATTCCCTAAAACTTCCATTAATTCATCTTTGGAAAAAGGATGTTGTAACATAAATATCAAGTGGAATTTCCTAATTGGCCCACGCTACTTTCATATATTTTCAAAAAAATCATATATTTGAATCGTTATAGCAATACAAAACTTCACATCTCATTCAGATTGGAAAGTTGGGAGCAATATAATACTATCTGGGATTTAAGTTTATTTTATTATTTTACGTAGGCAAGGTTTGAGGGTTGGTTCTGTTTCATTGAGTTGTTTTGTTTGTTTTTCCCCTCTATTATTTCCCTGGACCCTAAAAGACTGACTGCTTGACAGAGACACTTGGTTCTGGGCACTTGAATTCTCTCATTATCTCTGAAGAGAAAAAAAATACCTCTTTTGTTCCCCTTATCGCTTCACTAACTTATCCAAATATTCATTTCTCTTTTAAGAAGAAAAAGACAACTGAAATCATGCAGAAACTATGCCTTATATATTAAGAAAAACATTATCATTCAGGCAAAGTGCTAAGCACTCAGATAATAAAATAGAATAATTCTATTTCTAGGGTTTTCCATTTCATATTTTTTCATTTCCAGCTTAACTTGAGCAATTTAAGACAGACTTTGTGTAATACAAAAGAAACATTTTCTGCACCAAACTTTGGGGTTATATTACAAATAATTATCTGCATTCAGTCATGACATTTTTATACAACATCATTAGCAAAAAATAAAATAAATGGTGACACCTCAGATGGCGTGAACTGGCAGAGCTCTTCTGACTCCAGTGGAGTTCTGCCAATTTCCACACTGGCTGAGAGTTTGGACCTTAAACTTGTATCATAAAATTAGAAAGAAACAAATTGCAAGTTCTCTCTCCCTAAATAATGCAGACTTAAAGAAAACAAAAGTCTTCTATCCAAATAATTTCAAAAGCATGTGATAAAGTATACTTATTTACCAGTAACTGCACCTGAGATACATTACTGGCAAGGTATCGATGTCAGAGGTGAAAAATTTGCATTGTAATAAATGCAATGAGGCTTTTCAGTTTGAGAAAGATTTTTAAGAAACTTGATTGTTTCATTAATTTTTCCTTTCTTCTTGTCCATAATGAAGTGAAAATTCTACACTCCCATGAAACACACATAATTGTTTTCTTTTCTCATCCGTGTCCATATGGCAAAACAAGCTTGGATCCAAAACATTTTTTCATGAGTGAGGGTAAATGTCTGATCATTACTTTGAGCATATGGTAACATTTTTTATTGTTCTTCTATTTATAAATACTTTATTATCGTTTATCAAATTATAATAGAACATATAACCCGCTGGTTCACACATACAGCAAGTAGGTGTTCTATATAACCTGCTTCAGAAAATTGCACAGGTACAACAGTGATTAGAGTCACCCACAGCAACTGCATCCGTGAAATGTTAAAAATAAAGTGTATTATACAATCTTAATTCCTTATTAAAGTTTATAACTGACAATATAATAATTTTGATTTCCAGTTCTAAAATATTTCAGCATAAAGTGAACACTGTACTTGTCTTCAATGCACAATATGCACAAGAATTCTCCACCAGCTCTACTCTGTGCTGCTTCCCCCTTTCAGAGCTTGTCACTTCTCACAGGACAGGACCTGGCCCAAGAGTAATGAGCCTTGGTGTGTTAAAGATCCAAGTAGCCAAAGGGTACCAAATCAACATGCCAAGGCCTACAATACACTGCAAAAAATAACAAATGAAAAAAACCCTCCGGTCACCTATTCATAAACCAGCAAGTCCGAGTTTTTTTCATTAAAAAGCAGACCAGAACTTTCCTTCAAGCGTTCTCTAGTCAAACTGACAGAATTCCAAAGAGCTTTGGGGCTTCATTTAAGGACTTTGAGATGATTTAGTATAAACCCTCCAATCAAGTGAATTTTGTTAAATGCAAGTGACAGAAGCATCATATCATAAACTGGAATGATGACAATCAGAGTTACTGCATGTCATTAATGATTAGGCACCTGCTTTAGCAAAAAAGACTCCTTGGTTTCTGTACAGCAAACGTAAAGACTCTGGCCTACCCCTTGGAGACTGTCCATCACTCTCAGCTGATGACAAAAGGAACCTAGGGCACAGGTTAGCCAGCTTAATTAGATGGCTTACACTGGGTTGTGTGAATGTCCCCTCTATGTACAAAAATGTATAGAACTTATTTAAAGAGCAGTTGCCTATGTTTTTTAGAGATCAGGAGGAAGGCAAGAAAAATGGTTAATGGCAATGGCCTGGGAAAAGCGATTTTGACGCTGCAGGCAAAATTGTCAGCTCATCTAAATCAAAATAGTACTTACTCTTTCACAGAGCTCTGCAGACCTGTGAAAGCTAAGAATCTGGCTATATAAACAGCTAGGAAAAACTATGATTAACAGTTAATCTAGGAACATAGCTATCAGGAAGAGGAAGTGCCTTGTAGAGAAAGCAGATTCACTTAAGGTAAATGCTAAATTGCTCATCTTCTAAGATAAATGAGTTCAACATTTCTAGCACTGAGGACCAGGCAGTGGTTTTGGGACTGTCCTTCCATGTCACTTTTCTAGATATGATCAATGTGCATGTTCAGTCACAAGAAGGGCATTTGGCTGTTGGACTTCATAGGCTGCCATTCTCCATCTACACCTAAGCAAATAAGGCTGCAAAAAAAAATTTTCTTATGAGCTCAATCCCACCCACAGCAAAGCATCAGAACCAGAAAATGAGCAAAATGGGAATGCATCCATACCTTTATCTTTGCAGACCCTGTGTAAGTACTGTACCTAACAGTGCAAAGACACAAAGTTCCTCTACAGGATGGCCTAAGAAAACTTCATCGGAGAAGGAAAATAATCTCAACAAGTAAAATCTACTCGTCAGGTATCACTAGCTAACACTAAGGATTTGTTCCTCTCTCCCAAATCCTCATCTGCTCCCCACAATAACGCAATGGCATAGAACCAAACTAAGTAACACAGAAAGTTATTTTCCATCTCTAATTTCCATCCTTTTTTTTTTTTTTTTTTCTGTGTGTGTGTGTGTGTGTGTTAAATTCTTGCCTTTTGGAAGTATATTTCTATTCCTAATGAAAAACAATTTCTGGAGGTATATTACAGATAAGCAACAAAAATGTTGGCAACCATCTCTAATCAGAAGGGAAAAACTGAGTTAGCTCTTTGAAAGACTATTTAAAAACAAATAAAACAAAACCAGTCAGTTTTTCCAAAGGCCCACAGCAATTACAGGGTAGCTGCTGTCAAGAAGAGTCAGACAGGCTGTCAGAAAGTAAATGTACCTTCTGGCTGTGAAGATTGCTGGTCCCTAAGGAAGCCATGTTTCCAAAATTATTTAAATTTGAGAAAGAAATCCTTTTTTATTATTATTTTTTTCTTTCATTAGAACAGCAATATATCATCACGACATAACTGTGTAAGTCCTTAGCAGTAATAACTCATATCACTAAATCTCAGAAGCAAAAACCTCCAGGTATCAAGGCAAGTTTTATAGGGTGAATTTCTCAAGAGCTTAGTTCACTGGTTTGATATCTGCAAGCCAGAGCTATTTAGGTTTACACTCAGTGTCTGACATGTTGAAGATTTTATTGCATTCAGAAACTGGCAGAGCACATACTGAGAAAAATGTGTATGAGGCAAGTGGAGAGTGTGTTGTCACATTCTTAGTTCATTTAAGGTTACAAGAACAGTACTTAGACATCTCAGTCAAGTATGCAGAATTCTTAACTTTCAATTCAGACTAGCATTAGGAATGATCAAATGTAAAAGGTTTGAGAAAGTAACTTTTTTTCTTTTTCAGTATGGGCTTTTTTCTCATCCTGTTTTGTTTTAAACCTTCATTTCTTGTTATAGTCCACTGCAGTTATTTACATAGGTTCTAAATATACACAATAATATCAGGATTATATTTAGGTAATTACATTAACAGCATTAGAGTTGGCACAGGAAAGGACCGGAAATTGTAAACAATTTTCTTAAATTATAAACAATTGCTATTATTACTAAAGTATTACCTAAACCTTTTGATTTTTGCAAAAAGTTGTGCGGCTTTCTGACAAGGACAAGCTCCCCCTTAGGTTCTGTGGGAAATTTTTTCTTATAAGCAGGCCAAAATATACCACAGAAATATTGCCCCTTTTTGGTACAGAATTCCAGCAACACATAGCTCACAACTTGGCCAGATCCTGGAAATGCAGAGGAGCATGAAAATGAAAACTAATGAGGGTGGAGAGGAAGGAAACATTCCAAACTTGTCAAGCCTCAAGAAATGTTAAGTTTGGGTCCAGTTCAAGTTTTGGGTGAAGACTTAACTCAGTTTTTATTTTCTTCAAAATGCCTGAGCACCCTCAGGGAGTATTTTCTTTCTAGAGAGCTCTTAGAAAAGCATATTTTTTCACTGACAAAAGGATCAGCAAATGGACCCTGATGCCAGAAGTTTGAAGTTAAACCAGTTACTGTGGCAAGTCTCACTCGCATGTTTGTTCCTTAAAAAGGATTTTTTCCTTAAAAAGGATTGTTTCCTTAAAAAGGATTTTAAGAGATTATGCAGAACTTGTGTATTTAGTGATTCTTCATATTTCCAAATCAGAGACAGTTGTCTATTATACTATATGCAATGAAGCAAAAATTACTTCTTTATGCTTTAGTTTCAAAGTCTCTTACACACTGAAGTTGTTCCTTTAAAACATATTTTCTAAAGATATTTACAGCTAGAAATGTGCTGCTGATCCAAAACATCAAGAAAAGGAACAGAGGAAGAGGGAGGATCTCTGAATAATTTAAAGCAGCTTCCTCATTCAAAAGTCATTCTCTTTTTAATCTCTCACACTTTGTAGCCAGAGACTTTATGTTGGGCTCTGGCAGAAAGTCAGGAAACAATGTATCTGCAGCTTTGGAGCAGGATGAAAAGAACCAACAAAAAGTACAGGAGACCCACTACAAGTTCTACTTTTATACAAAGTTTGTTTTCCAGGTATTTGTCTGCAGGCACAGGTAGAGTCCACTGCTTGAGGACAGAATCTCTCCCCCCCACCTGCCCTCTACCTACACAGGGCATGAGCATGCATGCACATGCATGTGCATGAGTACACGCAATTTGCTCTCCTAGAACAGATGTCTTTGATTAACCACTGATATTTATGTTATTTTTGATAATGAGATCTCCTGGAAGAAAAACTTCAATGAAAATAAATTATCTGCATCATTAACAAAGACAACAATTAATAATCAATTGAGCCAGGCCAAAATTCCCCTATCCAGAGTTTATGAAAACAGACTTTAACAAACCCTAATACTTCCTTTTCTTTTGCCTTAATCACTTTTCAAAAGACCAGACAGGCCTATTTTAGAGGATCTCTTAATGGACTCAATAAGGGAATAGAAGCCACCTGTCTTGAAGGAATACTTCAGAAAGATCACTGTGAAGAATCAGATAACCTGGAGAAGAAAAGCTTCCCAGACATCACCTATTTAGAAGCTGACTACAGAAAACTCATCCAGAATTAGCAGTGCACTAAATCATCAACTTTTCCAACCTTTAAGGCCAGTCGCAGCTTTTTGGTCAGCCACTTCTATACCCTGAAAAGTATTCTCAAACCTTTGCATAATATTTACCACTTACAAAGGACTGCTTTGTGCTCCCCTACTTCCCCCTCCATTTTCCTCTTCCATGATTATCATTAAATGAATTGCATATGAAAAGAAGCAATATTAAAAACACAAATTTCTTTTGCTTTTAATTAGCACTTAGAACATAGCAACATCCCACCAACATTAAGCTTCTAAGAGACCACCAACAAACACTTCATGAACCACAGTGTGAGAGTCACTAACACCTTCAGTAATTGTAATGGAGTTCCGATCAAGTACAGAAGTGATCAGATAATTATTTCCTGGGGAACTGGTGACTTTATTCTCAAAACTCATGCAAAATATGTCTAAGAATAGAGGATTAATTGCCATGCCATGCTTGTGTGGCTCAACTCAAGCTTCCATTTAGTGCTTGCAAATAACTTTGGTAAATGGGTAATTGTGAAGTTCTAAGAACACCAGTCACTTTTGACTGTCTTGCCCATGACTACAACTAAGGGCACTTGTGCAGACGGGCATACATCAGTGTGAATGTAAAACGGAGGACTGCATTTCGTATCTGTTGCTCATGTTGTACAGTTAGATCACAGGAAAGAAAACAAGTTCAAAATATGAAGCAGAAAGGTAACTATACAAAGGAGAAGGGAAATGTGTTTAGATACAAAGAAAGCATAGCAAGTACAATCATTTCACAGGTATGTCTATTGTTGCTAAGCACATATCCTGAAGCTAAGCACTGTAGTATAAAGAGGGGCCACAGGAGAAAAGCAAACTCGGCAACCTGACAAGTCTTCTTTTAAAAAGAAAGTCATTCTGATTGTATGATAAAATTACTATTCACTGGCAAAGTTATCCTCTCGTAGCATCCTACTGTTCTCATAGACACCTATTCTCTTAGGCACACATGTACATTTTTAGCCTGAAGATTAATGAAAAACAAATCTCTACAAACCAATATAGAAAAGTGCATTACAGTCAAACATACCCTCCCAAAGTCATGGTAGACTCTAATCCAGTCAAGAATAAACTTGACCACACTCCAGCCACACTATTCCAGAGGAACTTCATTCACTACCCAACATGGCAACTCTCTAGATGTCATACAGAAGAGCAGGAAATGAGTAACTGTATTCCCCAGTGCCAGGTTGACGTGGTGGCTCAGAGGCAAAAGCCCCTTTGCAGTCATGGTTTTCTTCTTAAACCAGAACCAGAGTAAAGCAAGACTGAATGTTCTGTAAGAGTTTTGTTAAACATAAGCAGAAACAACCATATGCACTCACAGGTCCCCATGTGCTGTAGCAAAACAGGCCACAGAAATCTTAGAGAAAGGTAGGCACCCTGACCCATAGCAAATCATCATAATGACAACAGTAACACTGACCTGAACTGCAGCAACTCTATGCATCCTGAATACAAGCAAGATATACCTAGAACTAGTATCATTACAACTTAGCTGAGTGTGCAAAAAGACCCATTTTCATCTTTTCAGGAAAAATGCTTGCAACTGGTTTCCTAAGAAGCTGAAAGAATGTCCATGCTGTGGTATTTGAGAATATAATAAAATACTGATTGTACATTACCACTAAACCAGTCTATACATCAAATATTTATCTTTCAAAGATTGTTTTCTTGCCATTATATATTATAATCATTAAATACCTTTTTCTTCTCTTCTTTACTGTAACTCCTATTAGAGATTCCAAACAAAACTATTCAGAGTGGAGGGTGTATTTTCCTTTCCTCTGTCATTAAGGTGAAAAATCTTTCTTTGACTGTGTTCCACTTCCTCTATTAGATTGTTTGAATCTGTTTCCTCTACTTAACTGTTGACGCAGTTAACCCACGCCTATGTAATTTTCTCCTTGAAGTGTTTAACATTAATGTGAATGGCACTGTATTTTCAAGCCAACTAGAATTTTTATGAGACTATGCAATCCTAGTTGTCTTTACTTTTTTCTTCAACGGTCATGCAGTAGCAAATAGCATGCAATATGAACAGTTGAACTAGTCTCCTAACTATTACATCTGATTGACTGTATCCGACACATGTCACATGTTTTAACTGAAGGGCAACAAAGATCTCCAGTTGATCATTGATACTTTTAAACTGGCATATAACGATAATCCTGAGTTCTGAAGGGAGTCCTTCCTAAATCTCAGCATATGTCTTTATGTTTAAATAATTAAGCTACATCTGGATACAAAAAGCAGATCAGAACATCTCTCAGTGGACTGTGCACGGAAACTCACTCAGTGGACAGAATACTTCATAAAAGAAGATGACCTTGAAGATAATTTTTGATTAAAAAAACCTACAGGTATTTGAAAAAGAATTCTATGAAATGCATAGCTTTATACCAACAATGCATTTAAGCAGTAACAAGATTTCATTCAAAGGCTCCAGAGGAAAATATTATGTTTTAAGACATTTCATATTTTTTAGTTTTGCTAAGTCTAAGCATGCAATCAAGCATCTATGCTTCAGTAAGAGCATCAGAAGGTATGGCATAATGCAAGATTATCTCCTATGTCTCCAACAAATATTTAATTAATTTTGAAAGCAGCATATAATTCAACATTAGTTTTGGAGGTGGGCAAAAGAATAGCGACATACATCAACTTTGTTGCCTCTAGTCTTTCTAAATAGTACCAGTGAAATTAACAGGTACTTGAAGGAGAAGCTTTCCTTTACAGTGGGTAAGGAAAGCAAACGATAACACTATTTTTCAAATTCTGAATTAATCTGAAGGGGAAAAAAAAAGATATTTAGACTTTTTCCAACGTCTTCCCTCTCTATTTTTTTCAATAATGTGACAATTCATGAAATGCTATGTTTCTCTTCATGACAACTCAGGACATTTTAAATGATATAAATAACAAAAAAGAAAAAGAATCTTTGTTAAAATGATCTTTTCTGTCCCTATTTCAACTATTACACCATTTCTGAAAGCCACTATCATGGAAACACTATTGCATCCCCACCCATTTTAAGACGGAGTGACTATTTAGGCCAAATCTACAGACAAACGGGAACAAGAATAATGAAAACACTTTTAATTTTTATCTCCCAATTTTATTTTGAAATAAAATGTCCCCCTCTTGATTTTTTTAAAGTCATTTTTTGTATCTGGCAAAATAAAAAAAGACATAGGAGCAACCTAAGTGAGCCAAAGCCACAAATGGTGTCCTTTGCAATCAACTGTGCTTTTTTGGTGCAAGTTTCTATGAGAATCAATCTTCAGTGATGAAACAATTGTTGGATCAAAATCTAAAAATTGCACTGTTCTAGGGTGGCACACTCAACACAAAGCCAAAGAAATATGATAACAACAAGAATAAAGGAAAAAAAGCAAATTTTAACTCAATATATATAGAAAACATTATATAGAACATAACAAAATGCTTCCATTAATTTCTTAGTTGCTACATTTTAATATAAAGCTGAAATTTATCATTAATCACTGTTGTCGGTAATTAGTAGCACAGTTTGGAAAGGAAAACTGATAGCAAGTGCAAAAAACACAGGCATGAAATATTTTAAGTATTTTGTTATTGCCAGCTTTGTCTAATATTTTATATTAACTTGGTGATACTGAACAACAACAAAAACTTCTTGAAGGAGTTACGTAAATAGCAAACTAGCAAACCTTTGACATTGAATCGGTACAGCTAAAACAAGCAAGTCTACGGGTATGTGTAGTGTAAACAGTTACATACTGTTGTATCCGTACTTGGAGAATAGTTTTAATCTTGGAAGATTTTTCTTTTATGGCAAATTTAATAAAAAGTTTAACATATTGAAGTTTTAACAACACAGTAACTTCAGGGAAAATAGAATCTAGGCTGCCCATCATGAATGAATATCAAGCATGATGCAACACCACCAAAATAAACAGAGGGATGTCATATGGTAGGCAGTAACAATTGAACAGGGATAGATTGAACTATAAACTGCAGTTGAAGTTTTCATATAACAGGTTACATTGTAAGCCACACGAGGCAGGGAGATACCCTGATCTCAAGGGTAATTTTGCCAGGGTGAGGCTCATCCAGTGTGACTGATACCAGTCTCAGCTGTGCTGAGAGTAGTTAGGACTGTATTTCTGTTATTCTCTGAAAAACGAAAATAAACAAAAAAACAGAAGTTGAAGGAATTTGAGTATGCAGGGGATTTTGTGGGCACCTGAAATCTGAAACCCACCGAGACCAGAAACACTTTCAAGAGGTTTCACATCATGCATATTCTTTCCAAAGCCATTCCAAACACTGGAATGGTGCATAATCAGGCACACAGTTAGGAAATGTAATTAAAGCAGTTGTTATAGACTTACACAAAGAGTTAGCACAGCAAGACATACTCTACTACACACGTTCTTAGGCTTTAAAATCAATAATACAATAAAATGTAATAGCTTCTTCACTCTTAACCATGACACTTGACCAGACAACTCTGTCCTATTAATCTAAAAGCTTATAATTGGCTTTTCAGACCTCATCTGTTTTGTCAAAATCTAGCTAAAGATTTTTTTAAATAGAAGAATAACTTGTTAACTCTAAAAACATCCACTGAATTTCAAAAGATCTGTGTATCAAAAATTCAGCATTATTTTTTATCAATTTTCTATTTCTATTTAAATCAGTATGGCCTTATAATTAAAAAATAAAGTCAATCTTGACTCCCATAACAGTAGAAAAATTTTCCATCTCATGTTAGTAGAATTCTGTTCTTCCCATGGAATTTGGTTAAGTAACAATATTGGCTAGTCACAAATTTAAGAGCTTAAAAACCACAAATCTTTAAAAAGAAAACCCCAAATTATTGGAAGGATTCAGGATGAAAGGGACCTGTATTTATTTTATTTTTATGTCATTTTGAAAACTCACAAATACTAAAGAAGTCAAAGTCTGTATTCAGAAGACATTCATTTCCAAATTTTGTACACTGTTTGCAGAAGTTCCTTTTATTAAGTCTCTAAGTGATTCTTCCAACCACTGGTAGAATCCCTGAAAATACTCAAGAGACTTCCACTCTGGAAAATGCTACCAGATCTTCAAATGTTGATTTGCTGAAATTACAGAATGAAGTGTTTTCTCCAATCTATTTGTTGTCTGCACATAAAACTTTTCAGTGTATGGATAATAAAACAATGAGTAGTAAATTCTGTATTATTGTTATAAACATCTATTCACAAGATGTATTAACACACTCTTTGGGAACCCATGGCCACTAGGAATACAAAATGAACCACAACGAATAGAAGTGACATGCAAATAAAACTTCATCCCATCCAGAGAAACAGATCCATATGCAACTGACCAAATAACACAGATGCAAAGGTAATTTTGTGCGCTCCCCTGCAAACACTATCCATCTACCCTGACAGACAGAAAAAGGAGGTCAGAACATCCTGTGAAATCACTGTGCAGAGTCTCTATGGAGATAAGCCTCTTCCTTCCCAAGACAGCTTACTATTTCTAAACATTCTCACTCTATGTTATAGGACAACTGGTGAAGTTTAACTAAATTTAATCTTCATGTATCTTTGAGACTGGGATCTATCAGCAGGACGTCATCTCTGCCACTCAGTTAATGCATCAGCTGGCCACTAGCAGGAATGCTCTATGGGTTACTCAGAGAGGAAATAGGAATAGTGAATTCATTCCACTTCACAGTGTGTGTGACACAAGGCAAAGGAGTATGTGATCCAGGATCTGAAAGTCACAGAGTAGTTATCTATTTTCTATTACACCACTTTGAGGTGTATTATTATAATAGGCATTTCAATTTTGTCCAATAACTTTTATATTGAGCAGAATAATTCACATTTTGCTAGACAACATTTTCCCAAGAAAGCATCTGATCATGATTTGAACACATGAAGCATACAGAGATACTACTCCACTTAGTAAGTTGTTTCGTGGTACAGTAAGCGCCATTTAACATTTGGCTCACTTCAGCTTCCAATCCATCATCTACTTGGTAGTTCTCTTCTGTATCATCTCCTACCTCTATACATCTTTTAAATAAGTGACATCAAAACTGTATCAAAACTGCATACAGTCTACTAATGCCATTTTACAGAGATTAAAAAAACCTCTTTATTTCCAACTTGCATTTCTACAGATGACACTAGCCTCTTTACTTCAATACTGATCTGGAGGCCCACAATCAGATGCTCGTCCACAGTAACAATCTCCTCCACCAGAAGCCCCAGTTTTCAGACCACAGTTCTCCATTCTCTCACCTTGTTCCTAGCTATAAACAGTATCAGTTGGGATTAATGAAGGTTTTGTTTTAAAGGATTACACCAGCAAATGATACAGATGTCTCCAGATGATTGCCCTCATCACGCTTATTTCCCAGTATGTCAGTCTTTTTGCTATCATGTATTTCATCAGCAGTTACAGCACTGAGATACAGACATAGCGTGTGATTTTATCAGTTATTCCACCACTGTCAGAATGCCCAAAAAATGTATACAAAAACCTGTCTCTATGAATACTAATATGCTTTTGCTAGTTAAATCTTACTAAAGTCATATGCAATTAGTCATTAAGACTGGAGATAAAGTACTGGCAGCTGTGAACTCTTATTTTTTACTCTTAATTACCAGGTGAGGAACATGACCACCTATTGTTTTTGTGGTTCTTCTGCAGAGCCACATTAATAAAATTGTTTAATTTGGGAGTCTGCTAGGCCTTTCCTTCAGTATCTGGTATACATTGCTCATTTTGACAGTGTATTTGTCTCACATTTGCTTCTGAGCACATAATAATCACTTCCTTCTCTAAGTTCTGCCTTTATAAATAAAGCAGAAAAAGCAGTTTTGCTTGACTGAAACAGAAATTTTCATCAGTAAAGATCTTTGGGCATGTATAAGAAGAATAGCAACATTTCTGTTCATGCCCTGAGTTTCTGCAGATTGTTTGTTTGTTTAAACTAAATGTTTGAAAGACAGTATACAACTAATTAACCAGTAACAATAACTTAATTGTGAAATTCCTTTCTGAGGTAGTTAGGGTAAAATTTAAAAGAAAAATTGGGGATGTCAAGGCTGCTGTCATTCTAAAACTTATGTCTCATCTAAATAAAGAGCAAATAATAAGATACAGGAATTTATGCCATTTAGATTTATGCAAAATGTACGTTAACACAAAAAATAATATAAAATATATTGTTCAATGGCTTGAAGTAATGCACACCAATCCTGTAAATTCACAAGACACTAAGTCAATCTATGTATGGGCTCCCAATGGGCCAATCTGCCACCCCTAGCTTTTCCTGCCCCTCATCTTATGTAAGCTCCACTGCATATGGCCATGACACCAGTGAAATCTGCTGAAAATAATTTTTCCTTCTTTTTGGCACAGTAATTTCTCTGATGGATCAGTGGGTTGTGATCTAGCCCACTCAGCAGTAACACAACCAGTACAGCAAATGCAGGGGAGCAGCAGGAGCATCTAGCTCGGAAAATGAGTGATCACCCCTTGGCAGTGCGGTCTCAGGTCAATAGGTAAGCTAAAGCTTACTGTAACACTGCATTTGTAAGGAAGTAAAAAATGGTCTATTTTTTAAAGGGAACAGCAAAGCTATCTCCTGCATAACAAAAATGCAGGTGAGTTTCAAGAAGAAAGATTAATTTTCTTTAAACCCCCTTGTGGACTCCAAATGAAAGAAGCTATAAAAACTAATACATTCCACCATGAAGAATTTCCTCCAAGCAATGCACTGTTAAGTAAGATATCAAGAAAGATGTACTCACTTTACAAACTAAACAACATAATCCACCTTTGAACAACACTGTCCCTGTCTCCATGGACACCATTCTGCACAGTGTCATCCCACATGACAGCCAGCCTTAAGTACCTACAAGAACAAAGCCAATACTGACTTCTAGCCTCAACGCATTATTGAAACCACACACTTTACCTTCATCCAAAATATCACCTTCAGCTGCCTGCGTTTCCTCTAAACCTTATGAACAAGCATAAGCATCAAAACTCCATTATACTCATGAGTTTTGCAAGAAAAAAACCTAGAAGATTGCACCAAACAATCTCTTGTGTACCTAGGACATGTGGATAGCATCTTTATCACTGGCACTAAAATGAAGACTTCCTCACTGATCTGTATCACTAATTAATAACTACTGTTCAGTCTCCTCCAACGAAACAGCTCATGGCTACTTTTACATCAACAGTCTCTAAGAAACAAAATAAAGCAAAGGTCATAATGCCAACCTAATATATATCACAGCCTAATTAACTCATCTCTTCAAACAAAAAGTGGGGGAAAAAAACCCCCGTGATACATAAGTAAGCACTCAGAGAACACATCTACCCTGAAGAAAATATCAGTTACCACACCTTCACCAATCCATAGGTAACATATTCTCTTTCTGCAGTAAAAGTAAAACTATCCCTGACTGATCAAAAGCACCTGATTGTCACAAAAGATACTGAAAATCATGAAATATGCAAGAACTGCTTAAAGATAACACTTTGAAAACAATCTTCCCCAGACTCTACTAGCCTCTAAACAGTAACTTGCCAAAGAGCTTCAGAAATGGATGAACTGATAGATTAAGGGAACCAAAGCAGAGGATTAGTAAGTGTGTGTTGTGCAAGCATAGTATGTCAGCAGGTCTGTGAGGAAGCCTATAAATGCATAAGTAAAATGCAGAATTTCTGACATGGTGCATGATACATCTGAACCGTAGCTGCTTTAGCTTCTTTAAGCAAAACTTCATTTATTTTCATTTTTAATGCTAAAGCTGGAAGTGATAGTTACCTTAGCAAATGGTGCAAAGAAAGTCAAGCTTATTATGGATTTCAGATCTTGCTGTTAAATCTCTAGCTTGGAAATCCAGCATGAAATTGTCTCTGATGCAACCAAAACGTTTCAAGCATAATCTTCTAACATTGTCAACATGCACAAACAATATCTTGCTCAAGTTTACAGGGCTAATTTTATTGTTTTTGTAAAGTGCCTACACAATACACTTGCTGCAGAATATGAGTCTAAAAAGCCATGTATAGAGTAAGCAACACAAAGATCACAACACAAGTTGTGTCATTGCTAAGACAAAGCTGCAATAGTAAAGAAATATAAAATACCTACTTATTTTTAACAAGCAACTTTATTAACTACAGTGGGTTGGCATTATAAGAAGTCAGCACAGTTAACCTGTGGCATAGCACAGTTGATTAACCATCTCTTAGGTACAATACCTCAATCGTGCCAGATCATTTTCTGATGCAAAGAATTCAGTAAAACATTATTTTCTTCATTACAATGGTCACCTTTATCCAAAGAATTACTTACTGTCAACAGACTTTTGGTTCTTGGTGTTTTGTTATGTTTTCATCAAGTTTAGTTATGTTTCATCTAATATCTCAGATATTTTAAAGGACTACAGGAAAGCACTGCTAAAGAAAGGTGCAGAGGATAACGTAGTTAATTTCTGGAAGTCACTGAATGTGAAAGATATCATTTATGAATATCAGATAGTATGAAATAATACCCAGGAGACAATACTGCAATATAAATGACAAACAAGTTCTTGACAAATTCAAGTTAGATATTGACCATACAGTTCTACTTTGGCTACACAGGTAAGACTGCAAAGAACATAATGTTAGGTATCAGAATGCCTTACTGGCCTTGGTGACATGAAGAAGGAAAACAGCTAAGAATGAGCGTAGTGTGGCAACCTACAACTGAGTTATCAATTTCAAAATTACTCAAATTATCGCTGTACTAAAACAAAATGAAAACAAAAACAGAAAGGAGAAAGCAAAAGTATCACAAAAATGTTAGGAAAGCACAGCAGTTAGTGCAAATATGGTACTGTAATACTCCTGGCACGCAGCTAAGCTCTTTAATGGCAGGAGCTGATATTTGCAAGTTTGTATGGTATGTAATAAGATCTGGTGTAAAATTTTCCCAAAGTACCATTGGAAAAACAGAAAGAATTTTTTCTTTGAATAACATCTTCAGATGTATACTGTCCAGAAGAGCATTGTTATTCATTACACTGAAAGACTATCAGATGGTGTACGTTCTATCAGATTTGCATTACAGAGATGATATAGTTCAGTTCAAATGCGTACTCTTTCTCATCACTGTAAGCGAATTTTTTATTTGTAAATACTGTGCAGATGTATAAATATTAAGAAATTACCTTCCTATAATACATGTGAATTGAAAAAATTTTATGGATATTCACAATTATTAGTAACTTAATATTGTCAGGGAAAAAGAAGCTATTTCTTCAGCTCCTGTTTTGTCCCTAAGATGCAGCTTTTTCACAATGTTAAGAATCTATGGTTGTTTCAGACAGTTAATACAAAGATAGAATACAGATCATATTATGATTGTAGTATACTGTTGTACGACAATACGTATTTCAAGTTCAGTTTTGAATCTGAGATATTCTCCTTCTATATGTAAAACACCTGGATCGCTTTCACCATTTCTGAAAATGACAATTCTTGAAAAGAAAAAACCTACAACATTGCGATATAGTAAATATAGTAAAAGGATTTACTATAGGATCTATTTATATGTTGGTTAGCAGAAAGTTGTGTGGATTTTTCATACTTATTTTAGCAGAAAAATCTAGTTATTGAGGTCCAAATCATCAGTATGCTGTAGTATAGCCAAAGCAAAATGGGCATTAGGAGCCATCTTACACAAGCAACTTCCCCAGAAGTCACAGACTATAAAGCCCCTAAATCCTTATTCAAAGCCAGAATGCATAGGTTGCAACATACAGTTAGATCAATATGCTTACAACACTCTAGCCTTGAAGTTATCCCCAGATGGCTCAAGACTCCTTGGGTAGTTTCAAGTGCAAAGTGGCACACAAGTGAAAAGAACTATCATCATTGTAAGTAAAATCCAATCACTGACACAAATTAAATGACCATTCTTGTCCTGAGCTACATATAATCATGAACTGAAAGAAAACTCAAGTTACTTGCATCTAATTGCAGCATTTTATTGAAACTTTTATCATCTGGAATCCATATGGGTCACACTGTCTTAATAAACAATAACACATTTTATTTTGGTTTACTGAAAATTAACAGGGCATTTGGGAAAATACTATTATTGTGAAAGCCTGTTTCACATTTGTTTGGCAATACTAGAGCTATCTAAGTGAAAAACAAGAGAACCAGGGTTTTTTTTCCTCTGTTGCTGATATTAGGAGAAAACAATGGAGCCGGTAACATTAATGATACCCTATATCCTCAACAAAGATGAAAGAGGTCAAACAAAGTTGTAATGGGCTTAACCATATGAAACAGCCATACTGGATTGATTAGCTTAGTATCCAGACACAGTAAACCCATTTTTTTCAAACAATATTCCATGTTATAGTCCAATAGGTCTGCAAAGTCTCAAGGCTTCACATAAGGCAGTTTTCTTAATACAGTCAGCCCTACAGCAAAATGCAATGAAGAGCTATTTCTGTTTTGGACTGCCAGACTTGGGGGGAAACAGGAAGAGGGGAGAGCAGGCTGAATCATACAGCATCTATCACAGTACCACACTGGCTACTCTGTTGAGAGAGTACTGGCAGCAACCTTATTATACTGTCCTGTTTTCAGAGATTTACAATTAAAACTCCATTATAAAAATGTCTTCTTGGCGAAAATGTAGCAAACAAGCTCGTTCCAAAAGGGATTTATATTTTAATTAGAGAAAAATCAGTTCAGCTGTCTTTTTGGAGAGTCAGAAGGTTTGGCTAAGGAAGACAAACAAAAACAGATTTTTGGTGGTTTCTGTAGTTCTTTTGTTCTTCTTGAGGAATCAGTACCATGTCAATGTAATAACCATAGTGTAATAAGATCCATACCAAGAAATGAGGATTTCATTTGACAACGGATCAACACTGTCTTTAAACATAGTTAACATTATTCCTCTGTTAACTCTAATCCAGATCCTTGTCTTTCTTTTTTTTACATTTAACAACAAAAAAAACCCCAAATCTATAATCCTGGAACTTAAATTTTTAGTTTTCTTGGCCCTTCTAGGATGTTCATAACCTCACTGTTCTCACTAGTGCTCTGGTCATCAGAGCATTGCAGATGTTAAAAGGTGTGAAAATTCAGTTATCCTTTCCTTTAAAATCACAGATTTCCTTAACACGGGGCCATTACAGTACAGCTGACTCCACAACTAACCTGAGGATAATTCAAGAAAAAGTGATATTCAACATACCACTGACGGTACCAGTGATCCAGAAGCACAATGCCAGGATTTTTCTTCCACTGTACAATACTGAAAACAACTTGATCCATCTCTGTTCTTGAGGCACTTCCCCTTATCCTGCAAGAGAAATCCACATAGCTAATTGCACTGAAGTCAGTAGGGCTGAAACTAAGAGTAAGCACTGTTTTGTAGGCTTCAGGTAACTATTTATTTCCTTGAACTCATGACAAAAATAGGACATGAAAAATATGGGGAAATGCAGTGTTCATTTTGGTGCTGTTTTACCATTATTTATCCAATGTCTAGAGATAATTTGTGGGGTATATCAGCCTACATTCTCACCTATTTAGAGACCTTCCTTGAGTCTATTAAGAACAGCATGAAGGCATCTGAGAAACATATTGTCATTCAACTGTCCACTTTGCAGCTGTTGCAATCAGGCTCCACTACCTCTTCAAATGGCCCAATTGTCAGAAAGGTTAAGGCACCTACATGGTACCCTAAGAAAACCAAAGATTTTCAGTGGAAACTTTTCAACAGGTATGAATTTCCACCACTCTTGCTTTAATACATTTTTCATGCCCTTTTGTACTACAGCAATTTAGCAAAGAATTAACTTTTCTTACAGGTAATGTAACATGCATGTTAGAAATAAAGCATTGAGTGTGACAAGAAAGGAAATTTTCCTCCATCACAAAAGGAAAATGAGAAAAGAATTTTTAATCAAGAAATAAAAGAAACCACATTATTTGCATTAAAAAAATAACAAAATACAGCTTCTCAGAAGTCAAAGCACCAGTGACCAGGCTTGTCTGTTCACCACTCAGGATTTAAGAAAAAAGGTGGGAGGAGGGTGATAAGCTTTGTAGTCCTCTATAGTAACACAGAGACAAGAGAAAAGCAAGACAATAAAAACCCTTGTAGCCCAGTACTTACGAAAAGCTTCACCTTACTTTATTTACAAAATAGGTAAATATATTCGTACAAAAGCTGACAAATTACAAATAAAACTTTCAAAAAAGAATGTTCATTAAGAAGTTTTAAGCTGGAGGGGTTTTTTTATTCCTTTTGTCATTTGTGCAATATGTGATCAAAGACATTTCCTTTTCCCACTCCTCAAACGTTAAGTAAATATGTGGGCTTAGAAAAGAAATTCATGTAATTCATAGCAGGACAGAAAGTAGTACTTATTACATCACATAATTAAGGCTAAAGTATTAGAGGTGGGAACGAGGGGCACAGAGTCTGATTTTCTAAACAAAGACATGATGAATTTTTTTCAAAGACTGGAAAAAATTCCCCAAACTGTTCCTCTCTATGCATCCATATGTGCCAACTTCTCATCACATCCATTAATTTTATTGGCCAGCATGTTTCCCATCTGCTTAAGAATAAGCAGAGGGGAGCAAATTAATCTGTTTGCTCTACTTTGGTGCTGTTCTTCATCCAGCCCACCTGAACAGTGCCATCAAAACCATCCTGCTTTCAGCAGGGTCTGAGGAGAGCCCCTTTTCCCTCACTGACAGCCACTGGGCTTCTCTATCCGGCTGCCCTTTGCATTCAGGGCCCTGATCAGCCGCACTGTGCCTCCACCCATGACCCCTGCCCATGGATCTGGGGCCCCATTTTGGCTCAGCCTGGGGCCTTCAGCTGCAGCAGTGCCCCTGCCTGTCCACAGACCCCGTTGATCCTCACCCATGGGCTGGTGTCCCACCTTGACCTTGGAGCTCTCACCATGGTCCTGTCCCATGATGGTGGGGCTGTGCCTGGTCCTGGTTACCTGACTGAGGCCCAGCCCTGACCCTGGCCTGCAGGCTGGCTTCCCAGCTTGCTTCTGGACCTGCCTCATCACCATGAACTTACCTGATGGACTTTGGGCTGCCCCCGTCCTGCCCTGCTCCCTGGCTGGCGTGGTGGGACTGGTCCCAGCTGCCAGGCCCTGCCCTGGCCAGCCCTGGGGAGCCCCCTCCACTCTTGGCCCTGGCCCTATGTCCCTCAGGCAGCCCAGTAACATGCTGGCACTGGGCAGGTACCTGCCCCCTATGAGAGGACCAGCCTGGCCTCTGCCCACAAGCAACACACCAGCCCAGCAGCAGCAGCCATCAGCAAGAGCAGGAGTCAGTATCAATTAGCACGATTATGAATCCTTCTCTCCACACAAACATGAGAGAAAGAGTGGCTTTTACTGGAGGTTTTAGAGTCCCTGACCAGAAAAGAAAAAGTTAGGAAAAGATAAGGAAAAACTGTCTTTGGAGCAGCAACAGCAGCCTCAGGGAGCTCTGCCTAGCTGTGTATACTTGAGAAAGTTTCTCCATAGGAAGACAAACAGGATTTACCTCAGCTGCTGCGTGGTCAGCTGCCAACTGCGCGGGCACCTCCCTCTGAACAGGAGAGCAAAGGCAAGACAAAAGCCACCTGAAATAATGAGGCTAGTTGTGAGTCAGCCACATCTGGGTATATTCTTCTCCTTTTTTTGTGGAAATTATTTGACCTTTGCATTGCAGGAATCCTCATGTGCTCTAACTGGGCTCCAATTCTGCTTTTCCCACACCAAGGATGTACCTCCTATTTTGACTATCACACATAATATTTCAGAAAACCAGCACCACACATAAGACTATAGGAGCGTCAGCAGAACAAGATGAAATGCCAGGCTGGCAGGACATGACAGGGCATGCACAAGCAACAGGGTATTAAGTCTATAAGTCACTGATATCCAAACGACAGATCAGATCCATAAGATCTGGAAGAAAAGGAAAGAGAGGTGTATCAGGACAGCATTTAGTGAGTACCTCCATACCGCACATCACAGCAGATTCTAAGACTGTTCCCATTCCACATTCAATGCAAAACTTCAATTGTCAAAAGCTTTCAGATGATGAAAATCCCACAAATTCAGGGAAAAGAGACGACCCACCTACAGTTATACTGAAGGAGTGGCCAGGGAGGATAGTGTCTGAAAACAAACCCAATACAAGATTTTAAGATCAATGACTCTAAATATCATAAGCGGCTATAAGACCAAGGTGAGAGAAAAAACTCCAAGATACTACCAGGAAAACTCAATTGAGATTTTAGCAGAAGCAATTTCAGTCAAGCAAGAGGGCTGGCTGCCAAGTTGGAGGTGACCCAGGATGGATCAAGGCTGGATTACCAGAGAGGAGCTTGTGGCAATAGTTGTGAACATCATGCTCAGTGAGTTTGGATATGTAATGTAAGAGAGAAACAGAAGGATAATTGGGAAGATAGAAGGGGTTTTAATGAATGCAAGAGAGCAGGCTGTGCCTACTTTATGACAGGGAATAATCCAAAATAAAGCAAGACGACTGAGCAAGACTGAGGCAGGAGAGATCAGAAGGTAAGCCTGAATGCAGTCTATGGCTGGAATAGGAACTACAAATGAATGAATAAATTAAAAACAGAGAAATCTCAAAATTAGCAGTAAGGTAGAAGACAAAGCACTGCAGAAATGTTTCACATCTGCCATCAACATAAAATATACAGACTACTTACAGGCAGAATATTAAAAAAGTATGCATTGTGTCAACTATAATTAAATGGCAATGAAGGCAACAATAGGCAAAGGAATAGTAAATCTGGAAAACAACAAAAAGAAAGAAGGTAAAATTTCTTTTTAATTAAAATGGATTCATAGTGTCACCAAGTAACTTGCTCTTTAAACTTTACCAGCCATGTAATAATAAACTGCAAGAATATCAATAGATCTCTACTGTGCTTCAAGCCTGCACTCTTCCTGCTCATCATTACAAGCTGGGAGAAATCTTGAAACAGATCATTATAGCTGAAATATTTAGCCATGTTTTTCTCTAACCCTCCTTTTTTTTCACTTTTAAAAAAATATCCTTCCTCTAGATTGTAACATAGTCAGAATGTCTATAACATGAATATATATTCTCTTTGCTGCTGAACAGACCTGAATGTTTTCTCACTTTCAGCTTGTACAGGTTTGTACTTCACTCTTATTTTCTCCCTGAAGCAACATTAGCATTGTCTTCATTTCCCAACCAGCCCGTTCCTGAATTCTCAGCACCGCCTTCTCGGGCAGCAGCTCACACTGTGTGTTCTGCGACACTGCAGTATTAACCTATTTTTCCTCCTTGGCAAAAGAAACACTGGAGTTCTTTTGAGAATGCTGATTCAGAAATTTTCTCTGTGAACGACTTCCTGAGGTTCCTAATTAGGTATGCTGGAGAAGTCACTGAAATTGTGGACCTGTAAGTCCCAGAGAAAACCAGGCCACTCACCTCTCAAGCCCACAGGAACACTCTGATGAAGTCCAAAATAAACAGCCCAGAGGAAGAGGCAGTTTTTTGAGTCACTACAGAGATACATAGTTTGGCTTGTTTGTTTAATATAGCTGAAGAATAAGATGTGAGTATTCAGCTGAACTGAGACTGGCATTTTTCATAGTCCTTGATGAGTATTTTAGAAGCTATCACAGACAGACATTAGGAACGATAGTATATATTCTGCATCAAAAGACCAACAGAAAGATAAACATGACTCATTTTGCGAGGAGAAATGTTATTCATTTTTTTCTTCAATAAAATGAGTTCCTGTAATTTTAGGGAAGTAAGAAGGTATATGAATAGTCAAAGAGAGTGGGAACAAACTGGTACCAGAGGTTACAAAAAATAAGAGAATTTTAAAACAAGCAAGCTCCAATACAGCCAGTCCTGTCAGAGAAATACTGCAATAGGAGTCAATATACTGAGAAAGTCTCGTCTCTTTGAGACTAATGAAAAATGGCAAAACTGCGCAGTTTCACACAAGATTTACTATGAAAAGCAGTCATGATAGGTGAATGCTAAAGTTACTAATTAAGATCTCTTTTCCCCCATCACCACCGAGGAAACCACAGGATATCCTCATGTCTAACATAACACCTTTTATAGTCTTGCAGCTTGCTCCATTTTTTTCTGTAAGCAGAGTACTCTCAAAGACACATTGGTAGGGATCCTGTTTCACTCTACTAGAACCTGGTAGGCCAAAGACAAAGCTTTGAAACTATTCTTGGATGAACTGCATTTCTTAGCTGCTGCTAATGCCTTCTGAACCTCTGATTAATCTTCTTTGAGCAAAACTGCAGTCAGCACTTGTACCTCCAGGGCAACAAACTCTGTTAATGCACTCTTTCAAGAGACCTATTATCAGCTTGAAACCTCAAATAGCAGACCCTCTCCCTGAGTAGTTCACATTACTTTTGGCCTTTCAGGCTCTAAGGGTGTGGTTTGATGATCAATTTAAATTGATCTAACTGTGGACCACTGCCAGACAGACAATCCTACAACTGTGTCTATCAGGCTACGCAATGAGTGAGTATAACTGAGCATCTCTTGTTTGCTGGGATAGTTATTAGATCACTTCCCAGTCCAAGGGATGGCACGACAACAAACAGAATGGCACTAGAGAAGAGACAGAAACATACAGCTGGCAATAAGGTCAGCACATGCAGCCCAGACTTGGATCTGCTTGAACTTCCCATCAAACAGCACCCTACACTGGACATCTGGGTGGATTATTAATATGAGACGGAACAAAACATATTATAAACAGTAGAATCTGTGTGACTTCATCCCCAAAGGATCCTTAACAATTTGATAGCAGCTTTGAGCAAAACGGTAGTATTATGAGCTGACAATGCAGAACTGGCTTTCATTATATGCTTCTTAGGTCAGTATGCAAAATGTTTAAGAGTCTCTCTTCCATGACAGCCCTGAGAGAATCTCTGCCCACGGTACACAATCATGCTACAAATAACAACAAAATGATACTCAAAAGTTCAGCTGTTCAGAATCTGTTTCGCAGGTTTCTTTATACATTTGGACATGCCCTCTTCTTTTTGCTTCATATCAATTTTTTTCTTCAGTCTATTTGCTACTTGGGATCTAGTCAGACAAAGATAATGTGGAAGTTTTTGGATTAGCTCTTCCCTAAACTCTCCTTTAAGTTTATAAGAAATGTCCACATTGTCTATTTTTAAAGAAATAAATAAATGATAAAATATGGATATATCTGCTTTAATCAGTAACTGGATCCCAGTTATGTACCTGGTAATTATGTGAAAGTGAAGTCTATCCATATTTCATATTATTTATTTAGGATACCATTGGGATTTTTTTCCCCTAATGCAGCCAAAGATAGGATGATTCCAGAAGTCTTTGCATATGGAGTTAACACATTGCCTGACGAGTCATCAAACAGAAACAAGTAATAAAGCTCCCAGTGTTTAGTTAAATTTAATTTACAACTAAGCAAAACAGTGTTTATTGGAACAAAAAAGGTCATTAGTGTCTTACCAGGAAGCAATTAAAATAACAGATCAAAGCCATTCATCAAATCACAAAACAGATGCTAAGCTTTACTGTAAGAGATTTAGAAGCAATGGTGTATGTAACAGTAAAAGTCCACAAACTATGTTGCACCTTCTGTGACCACAGAGAAGTTGCTGAAAAACAAGATTTATTGCATACTAGATTTAACTGTGATTCTCCAGCTCCAGACGTGCTCATCTTACTCATCTGGAGACTCAAAATGAGGGCAATGAACCAACTGAAATCTAGTTTCTATGTTTTTAACATAAAAATTATTCTAACTCAAAGAAAATGTTTATCATGCTCTTGGCAAACTATTCCAACCTCAACACTGAGTTCTGCTTCACCAATATAATGGAAATCTCTACTGTCACTAGGAAAGAACTGAAATGGAAGAAAACGTCTGTTTCAAAAGTTTAAACCAGAAACCTGTACTTTACATTCTCTCTTCAGCAATGGACTGAACTCAAACATTCTTAGCCTCCTAAACTTCAGGTACTCCAGACACAGGTTAATTCTCTCTACAAATTTTAAATAAATAGTGAAAAATAGTTGCAAATAAAAAGGCAAGGCAAGGTTGAAATTAGAATTCTGTTTCTGTTAGAGCCTCTCTCTTTCATACAGGAGTTGCAATCCATCGTTGAAAATCCCTGTTAATTAATAGATACTCTCATGTCATGGATTTAGAGAATCTGTCTGTAAAAATCTTAAAATCTCTGTTTAGAATAACAGGGACACTCCATATATATATCTATGTCAGACTGGAAACTGTTTTTTACAGATAGCTCAAGTATTGTCTTCTTGCCACCAAATCTGTTCAGAAATTAGAGTGACTCCCCAGACTGAAGCGAGTCAGCAGTAGTGTGAATAACCAGAACTGAAACCAGAACTGAGTTGCAGTTGAATAGCCCCAACTCCATGTGGCACACCTAGGGCTGCCCAAAAGCCTGCAGTTGTCTTTGTTCAGGGGCAAGTGCCAATCCAAATGCCCTGATTCAGCTCAGGTTCAGCCAAGGTCTGGTTAACAAACCTTTTTGAAGAAGCTTCTGGATGGCTCTGTAGGTATCAGGCCAAATCAGTGACAGGCATGCCAGGACACTTGGTTCATACGAAGCCTCTTAGGATTTATTTTCCAGCACTGGTACTCTCTGCATTCTTCCATTATCCAATGTATCCTAAACTCCAGCACCCTGAATAAGAGAGCTGACTGCCTGAAAGGAGAAAGAGACCCCAAAGAAACTGTGTTTACACTGTGTTTACTTTCTCTTAGTCACAGGGGTGATCAGCACACAGTCTAAGGCAAGTTACTTCATTGCCCCTGCAATTATCATGCAAAGTGTAAATATTACTACTGGTCATAAAGTTATGTGATAGCAACTGTCATTTCTACCCTTAGGGCAGCTCCTCTGTCTGTACCAACAGCCAGCTCAAGTCCCTCCTAGTGAAGATTCCCTGCTGTTTTTCACAAATTTTTGAAAATGAATTGGGAATTTGTTGAAGAATGCCCTTAAGCACATCAAGTGGGGATTCTCATTAACAAATATCAAAGGGAAACTCCATATGCTCTGCAAGCAGCTTTTAACCAAGCACAGGATTACTTACTGACTAAGAGAAAAGAGTAGAAGCTACCGAATTCCTAATATCACTACTATTTCATCTCAATTTTCTCTGAGTAATCCTCATCTATATTCTAACCCTGCAGGAATGAGATTAACCAACAGGGCTACATGCACAATACACTTCAGTGTAATAGAAGGACACCTGACCCGGTATCAGATATCTGTGGGAATTAGCTTGGGCATCAGAAGTAGTCTAAACATGACAGTGTAAGTTCCATATAAGCTAATGTATTCTATTTCTTAGAAAAATCAATTAGACTATGCTAAACTGAGGGCTGTCACAGAGAGACCGCTTCTGGTATTCAGCCTGGCTTGTTTAAAATTAACTTGGGTATCTCTGTACTAAATTGTGCTGTGTGGCAAGATGAACGGATAATACAGTTCAACTGTTATCAGTGTAATGAGAGATTTAACTTTTACATCACAGGTTCTCAGTAACCTAATTAATAATAGTCACAGTTTTTAAATTTCATTTTGTAACTCTAGGAATTAATTTTGGTCTGCATTAATGTAATCCATAGGCAGCAGATAGCCTTACCACTGTATCTTGTTACCTGTAGAAGGAGAAGATGATACAACAGAAGAAATACCTTGCAGTAACCTAACTTGGGTAATGGCCCACCTGAATGAAAGTCAGCGGTGAAGGGAGATGCTAAGGAAAAATTCAGCCACATAACTGCTTTGTATGTAACCTGGTTTTGACAATGTACCCCAACATCTCACCCTCAGAGAACTTTTTCCAAATACTTCTCAGGTTTTGTTCACCCCATATGCTTTCCCTAGAGGATTTGGCAGATTTTCATATGCATCTTGTAACCAACAGACTCAATGAATGGTAACAGAAGATGGGTTAAGAAGAACATAAGTTTGTATTGTTCTTTTAGAAAGGTTACCAGATTTGCTTCTTCTTAAGGATTTTGGTGTTTTCTGCATACATCTGAAGCTTCTGAATTATTTTGTTGTATCTGTGGGAGCTCAGTCCTTTTGTTTATTGACTGTCATCTTGCATTTCAGCCCACTGATTGACAGAGTAACTAGAATGTACAGCCAGAATATCAATAATGCAGGACCTCCAGACAGACCACTCCTGCTCTTAGAAGTAACTGGTTTAGTGGTCGCAGTGCCAGTCGCTGATCAGAAAATATAAAACTAGCCAGCCATGAATAGAAACAGTGTAAAGACAGATGCACTGATTCTTTGCATGAAAGGTTTTTTATATTAGTTTCCCATGTTTAAATTCTCTTACGTTTTTCTCTGAAGGCAGCCTGAGAAAGGATGAATGGGAAAAAAAAAAAAAAAGAGGAGCAGAAGGGAAAAGAAAGGTATTTTAAAAGCTGTGCAGATTTGTATGCACTTGTTTTTCTATCACCACGCTAACCTTCATCACTCCTTAAGCTTTAGGGATTCTATATGTAAATTTATTCTTTAACATAACATTTTACTTGCTCCTGAATGAGTGACACTCCTGTAGAACCCAGACTTACTACTTACAAGCTAATTTTACTGCTAATACATTCTGCCACCCTTTACCTTCTAGTTTTATGGTACTCTAATTACAGTCCGCAGGCCATCAGTGGTCTTCTGCTGCTGCAGCTGGAGGTCAGCTTCAAGCAACCTCTGCCTATTAGGACCTCCTGCTGAGTTACTGGTTATTAAGGTAATGCAACTTTACTCTAGTTTGGAAATAACATAGAACTAATATAATGAATAGCTTTCAAGGAGGGTAGAAGACTTCCCTCGCTCAAATGCATCTTCCTTAATAACGGTTCTCAGATTTGTATGCTCCTTAGCTCCTTTTAATTAATAAAAACAAATCTGTAGTGCTTCACTGTAAACAAAAAATTTTTTTAATAAATATCAAAGCAAAATCGTAGATGAAGAAAACGATTTTTTTTAGTTTTCTGAGAAAAATATGTCCTTCTACAGATTGATAGTAAGAAGACATCAGTGGAAAGATCTCTCAATAGTTCTATTTTATCCTTTTATAAGTTAAAATAGGCAGTGACCTTGGTGTTAATAAAATGTTCTACTTATGGATATTTGATACGCAGAGTGAAGAACAAAAGGAACCAGGAGCTAAGGACGTTTTATTACTTAGATAGAAGAAACAGCTCAAGGTTAGTACTACAGTAGCATTTCTGACTTCACTCTATGAAAGCCCACAGAAGGTAAAAGCATAAAAATGGCATACAGGAAATTGAGTTTGGTGAATAAATCACTGGCAAATAAGCGTTTGGTAAGAACCCTGTTATTCAACAAACTTTACAACTCAGTTGGTTTGGAATTTTCTAATTAAATGTTGGGGGTTTTCCTATCACAGAACATTAGTTAATCGAACCTGAAAGTATATAATAATAAAGTTCGTTTTAAGAAATTTATTACTTTAAAAATTTTTTGGACAAGCTGTCCCTTTTTAACATTTTCATATGAAAAGTGTATGGTTTTTTTCAGTTCAGAAGAATATTATGTTTAGAAGTACATATTTTTAAATTAAAAATTAATTATGTGTAAAAAGTTTTAATTTTTTTTTTTAATATTCTATAGGAAAACAAAATATTCCAATTACATTATTCAAGGTTTTGGATTTGCATGTTGCTTGCCATTTCAACATCTTGACAAAATATTGCCCCAGAATGAGAATATCTTTCTTTGCTTATCTCACTTTTTAAATCACCTAGGATTTTTACATCATCAAGGGTAACATGGCCATACTCTGAGTCTTCTGAGTCAGCCACAATGTACTAAAAAAATTGCAATTTTTTTACCAGAACTTTCTACTCACAATACTTACCCTTTACATAAAATTCCCATTCTACACCTTCAACTCTTTTTCAATAATGTACTCTCTGTCAGACAATCAGTTTCACAAAAGACACTGCAAAAAAGCCCTTTTGTGTTTAACATCTAATCCTCTGTAAAATTACCTTAATTATTTACGTACTGATGCAAATTCAGTCCTGAAGCCACAACTGTTGTAAGAAACAGCTGAATCCATTTCTGTCTCTGTCACTGCCTTTGGCAAACTGACCTGTCCTTACTGCCACAGAAGTTAGTTTTAGCCAAGTTCACATTTAATAAAAGGAACCATTTATATAAAGAGGTGCAACATCTTTGTGGCAGAATTCTTAATGGCTCTTGATTAAAAGCTATCTTTCCTCTGAAAGCTGCACATACTAACTTTTCCTTCTACTATATGATGCATTTACTTTTTGTTCAGTTATGATGGACATGCTTTATTTAGCATCTTTGACCATGGGAAGATCACATAAAAGTTCAATGGAAAGCAAACATTAAGGTTATTTCCTTCATAGTCACTGACTAGAAAATGGCAATTCTTATAGCTAAAACATTAAAATCTTCAGCACATTTGTACCAATTCATGGCATGTGTTGCTTTTACCACACTCAAGTAGCAATATTAAATTACTTGTTTTAGCTAATTACACGCTCATCAAAACCACCAGTTTAGCTGCGGTATCACAGAGCTCAGCACGAATTCATACATCCCTGAGACACACACAGGTGTCTCCACAAGACTGCAATATAGTTATGCTCCTTACAGTGAATACCATCATCTTTTTTCTTATCTTATATTATTTTCTATTGTAGTGCCATGTACTGCAGCTGCACAGCTGTACAGTGTGGTGTCACTGCTGGATTTATCCAACAATCCATCACAGTTAAGATGTGGCCCTGAAGTCTCAAGGGTCTGAGGTGTCCTACCAGGGAGTGAGAGGTCAAGTATCTGTTTTTTCATAAAAAAGCCCACTGGATCACACTTTTGGAAGAGGAGGAAAAGGAAAAGAGGCTTTAAAATTTCTATCTGAATTTCATATTTGAAGGAAGAAATATAAATTTTGGCCTTTACTAAAACATATGTTAGTCTCTCTTTATGATGGTCTAATTCTTCAAAGAGTTTAAACTTGTCTCCGTCTGGAGGGCTTAAAATGTAAATTTGGTTCAGCATTTAGCCAAATTTACATATTTGAGTATGAAAAGCTGAAAAATTGAAGTTCAAACCACTTGAAAGAATAATGCTTTTCCAAAGACTGCTACTCATCCACATCTGACTTCAACTACAGTCATTTCAAAACACTGATCATCATATCTATAGACAGAATCACAGAATCATCAAGGTTGGAAAAGACCTTGAAGATCATCTAGTCCAACCATTAACCTCACACTGACCGTTCTCAACTACACCATATCCTTCAGCGCTATGTCAACCCGACTCTTAAACACCTCCAGGGATGGGGACTCCACCACCTCCCTGGGCAGACCATTCCAACGCCTAACAACCCATTCTGTAAAGAAATACTTCCTAATATCCAGTCTGTCCCTGTCCTGGCACAACTTGAGGCCATTACCTCTTGTCTTATCGCTCATTACTTGGTTAAAGAGACTCATCCCCAGTTCTCTGCAACCTCCTTTCAGGTAGCTGTAGAGGGCGATGAGGTTTCCCCCCAGCCTCCTCTTCTCCAGTCTAAACACCCCCCAGTTCCCTCAGCCGCTGCTCGTAAGACCCGTGCTCCAGACCCTTCACCAGCTTCGTTGCCCTTCTCTGGACACGCTCGAGTAATTCAATGTCCTTTTTGGAGTGAGGGGCCCAAAACTGAACACAGTAATCGAGGTGAGGCCTCACCAGTGCCGAGTACAGGGGTAAGATCACTTCCCTGTCCCTGCTGGCCACGCTATTTCTGATGCAGGCGAGGATGCCATTGGCTTTCTTGGCCACCTGGGCACACTGCTGGCTCATGTTCAGCTGGCTGTCAATCAACACCCCCAGGTCCCTCTCTGACTGGCAGCTCTCCAGCCACTCCTCCCCAAGCCTGTGCCCCTGATGGGTGCTGTTGTGGCCGAAGTGCAGAACCCGGCATTTGGCCTTATTGAAACTCATACAGTTGGCCTCAGCCCAGTGATCCAGCCTGATGACCTTTATGAAAATGATATACAGACTGCTCATTCTAAAATATTTCCTTATTATACAATACATACTATAACATTGACCAAGAGTTGAATGCTGTAAGTGAAAATTATCTTGAGACTGAAATTCAAATGACAGTGGAATACACTGTGGTTGAAAGCACTTTTTAAATTTGAAGATCTATGAAATCAGATCTATGATAACTGCTAAGAGTTAAGAATATTGTATTAAATGCCACAAAATCCACAATCAAGGAAAATTAATCAACCTTAGAGGAAAAAGACATATAGGGAAAGTAAAAGCACATGTAAAAATAAATAATGAAAGCAAAAAATGGAACACCAATAGCAATTAATATAAATTAAGAGCCAGGAGATTGCTAGAATGCTTGGGGCTAACGTCAATGAGAAATCAATGGCCAACACAATTAAGGACAATAAGGATTTTTCAAAATACATTAGCAACAAAATGCATTCTAACAGCAGTATCAGTACAGTAATAGATTAATATAGTAGAATGGTCATTAAAATCCAAGCAGCATGGAAAGGCTCACAAACTAGCTTCATTCTGAATTTGGGAGAATTCCAGTATGAGTTGATACTGTCAAGAAAATATACTACGATCCAAAAACGATTTAAGGAAGTATTACTGAATAGCTACTACACTACGACTCTTTTTTATATCAACACTGATAGAAAACTGTGATCCAAGAGCTGGAGAAAAGCTTCTTTTGTTGTTGGTAGCTCATGAAACTCAGGGAACTTCCTAAAGAAAATTATGAAAACTAATACTCGTATCTTTAAAAGTTAAGTGGTATGACCTAAATGAGTAAGTGGATGTGATCTCAGTCACAGGCACAAATAATGCTGGAGCTGCTTGTGTGTCATTTAGCAAAGATTTAGAAAAATTCAGTGGAAGATTCAATATTTATTAATTGACAGATCTCAAAATACAATTACAAGTAGAGAATCCTCATTGTATGTCTGCTCCGACTGAGTACCTACAGAGACCAAATTTGGTCCCATTATTATTCAGCATTTTTGTCAGTCCCCTGTAGGAAAACACAGAATCTTTACCTATAAAGCTGACATAAAAAGAGGATTTTGGCACAAGTTAATAATGAAGAGAACAGCTCACTGGTACAGAGCAGATCACTGTAGTGAATGGGGCACAAAGTAATTACAGTAATTTCAACATGGCCAAACGTAGAGTAATAAATCTAGGAACAAATAATTATGGGATACCTCTGCCTACTTCTGTTGAGCAGAGGTAAAACACAGTCCACAGCTGGAAGCTGAGAGGCAAATTCTAGTTCAAAATAAAGTACAGATATCAACTGCCAGGTAAAAGGAAATAGGGTAGCAGCCTTCCACCAGTGGTGGTGGATTCTCCATTGCTAGAACTAGTCAAATCACAGCTGGACACTTTAAGGCATAGAGTTTATTCACAATGAAAATGAATTTAGGGAACATGTATGCTGTGCTGTCAACTTACATATAATCCTCTTCCAAACGCAAGGTGCAGCCATGAGCAGGAAAACTCCTTGCTATTCCTGGGCATACAGCCAATTCAATGGTCTTGATAGGATAGAAATGGTGTGCAGCTCACAGCACTGGGCCAGCATTTCCACTGCCAGTTTTATTTATAGCCTTGCCATATTCATTAAACAAAGTCAGAGAACATCTCCAGCACCAGTAAAAGGGACAGAAGAACTAAATGTCAGCTGATACCACTCTGAAAGTTTATTTTCAAATTGTTGCAATGTTGTATATGGTACTGCTAGTCAAGAGCAAAATCCTGCCATGTCTACTTGCCCTTCACTGAAACAGAGGTCCCAGATAAAACTTCTCTAAAGACAAATGAGAGCCAGTAGTTCATACACAGTCACCCAGAACACAAACTGGTCCCAGCCCCATCAGTGTACCAGAAGGGCAGACAGGTGTGAATAAGGGTTGTTGCAGATTCAGGACCCATATGTGAAAGAAACAAAAATTTGAAAACATGTTATTACCTTAATGCTCACAGGGTTTTTTTCAAAGCAAATTTGTTACTCGGTAATACCTCTTGCTGCCTGAAATGCACGTGACTTATAAGCTATTCAGTAGAAAACACCTAAATATCCAAACATACTAAAATCTGGATCATGACACATTCATCAGTGAGGAGTGACAAATGAACAACCTTGTGCATGGTAGGATAGTACCTGCCCTCTTCCACTACACAATAACAGTATTAGACTCTTTGCTCTGCAAGCAACTTCAAAAAGTATAAATTGACATCTACCCCAATGTAACGGTTAAGTGTATTCTGAGGTACACAACCAGGACGTTTATAAACTGATTGAGGAACACAAATTTCTGTTTGTTTTACAAGGAGGTAAATATTATGCAGTAAAAGTCAGCCTTTAGTGACACACATTTTAGACCTGTTACTCCCAGTGCACTCTGAAGACAATCAGATAGCAGCACATGGAATCAAAATATTATATGTTTTACAAGAGTCATCCGATAAACTTCTTAATTCTAATTTTCTCATTTTCACATAATCACGAAGCATACCTAATCCAAATTTCCTTCTTTTTTTAAAGTGCCATCACTTCAGCCATTCACCATTCAAGGTCTGTTTAACACCTTGACATTAGACTGTGCCTATGCATATATGCCAACCAAAATTACAACATGGAAATAGATAAACCACAAGTACAAAATACTCAGAATCCTTATTACTGTAATTATTGTTGTAATTGTTTTAACAGATGTTAAAAAAGAAAAACACAGTAAGAGCTGGAAGAGTAATAAAGGGATTAGATTTCACAGCCATATTCATAAGCCTTACATAACGAGCAGAAGGAAAGCAACAGAGGATATAAAAAATGAGAAAAGAAACATCCTAAATCCTCACTGAAAAAGGCCAAAAAAGAACCAGCCTGCTACAGCTTATTTGTACCTGCCACAAAACTTTCATCCATCTTGAATTCTTCTTGACCTCCTCAAAAAGTATGTCATTGTTACCATTAAATGTAATAGACTTTGGTCAACTGAAGAAAGGTGGAAACAACCAGCAAAAGGGTTTTCCAGGCATTCTCCTTCCTTAAACAAGAGTGAAGGACTGTTCAAAACTACTGCACCATACTCACTGGCTATGGTAACAAAACATTTAATTCCCCACAGTTGTCAAATGACACGTTTAAGACTCATGCAAGCAATGAATGTTAAAAAGATAAGTTCTTTTCCAACAAAAGGAAAAGCTCAACTATGAAGACCTTTGAAGGAAATGCTGCACCTCAGTGCTAGTATCTTTGATCTGCGATTGGTACCTCTAACAGAGGTACACTTGACACTTTAAATATTGATGAGATATTTGCTGAGCTGCCATTAAAAGCCAAGCCTTCACTTTCTAGTGAAAGAAAAACACAAGCTTCAAAGACTCTGTAGGGGTCCTGATCTTAAGGGCCTTTAAAGAAGCTGAAACTATATCAAACCAAGGGAAGGGGGATCACCCCATCTTGGTTTGATATGCTATAACACCAGTTGTTATACACAATTGTTTGGAAGTATTATAAAGTGTGAAGCCTCTTTTGTAGTTACCATTCTCCTACCTAGGGTGCTGGAAAAGAAAATCATCCTCTTTTTATGAAGATAGTACACATTAACAGATAGTATTTATACTACAAATAACTTTGTATGGTTTTGTTCTTTGATTGTGTGGATAACTCTGACTTATGTTTTACTATATCTGAGACATGTGAAAAAATGTATCTGAATACTTCTGACAGATTGAAGTCCAGCAACTAGACAACTCTATATCCAAACCAGCCAGTAGAAGGTGAAATTTCACGGTCGTATGCATCAGCACACTCTATGCAGATGAAGTAAACGTGAGTGTCAGGGGCCAATAAAGCATTCAGTTGAGTTTTCTTGCCTATTCCACTGTGATTTCATCCATATGTCCATCCAAGCTTCATTATTATTAGTGTAACTATCGGGAAAGGTATGCTACATATGGAAATAACTATCAAGGATAATGAACAAAAGTTAAGCTACCAGCTATCTTTTTGTTACGTGAAAGCAGACAATGACCTTAATATCTTAAAAGAGAGCACACAGAAGAATTTTTGACCTTTGGTCTCAACTGTGTTACAGTCTGTAAGCCTACTGAACCAAGTTAAGCATGAAACACTGCCGAAAAACTTATGCAGGTGGACTTAGATTGCTGGCCAAGGAATCTGAAGGGCAAGTAGATGCTCCATTGCTATTTAGCATTCTGATCAGGTGAGCAGTAAGAAGGGTGAATTTGTGGCTGTTCTCCCTGTATGTGAGCTGAGCAAGGAAGAATTAGCATCGCAAAGTAGATTGTAGATTTGGCCAGGAGACAGTGCCATTTTCAACAGTGAGAAAAAGGCAGTAAAAAAGACATATTATTTCCCAAAGTTGAATTTCACATATTGTTTTTTCTTTCTCAATTTAAAAAGGAAAAAAAAAAAAAATCAGAGCAGGGGCATCCACTAAACTTAGCGAGACTCGACACTTCACTTTTTACTATGTTTAGGAAAAGTCTTATAGAAAAAATCTGAAAATAAGATACATCTGAGCAATCACAGATGTTATTCCAAAGACTTTATCCAGTACCCCGTATGCAAGCGTGGACATTATGTGTGCTCCTGCCGGCAGCAATTTGCCTAAGTGCTTATGCACAGCACTGTGCGTATATTGTAGTCACATTAAGACACTAGATCATAAAATAAAAACACTCACTTCAACATTAGCATGTGCTAGACAATAAAAGTAAGAAAATTAAATCTTCTTTTTGACTGACATTAAATTGGAAGTGAACTGTGAAAAAAAAATTAGTTCAATTAATAATTTACTTGATGATGAAATGAAGATAAAAAATTATTTTAAATCATACCAAAGAAGTGGCAATAATATTATCTGCATTTGATATCACAGTGCTATGAGAAGTCACCTGAAAGAAGAGACACTTTAGCTAATTTTCTCTGTAGAAGAGGAGAAAAATATGGACCTAGTACAATTAGACCTATATTATGAATCCTTGTACATTCAGAAGTGAAACTTGCTATTCTGCTTTCATATCCATTTTATCCCTAAAAACCTTTTCTTTAAAGCAACTGCAAGTTACACTATGTGTGAGAGCATATTTGCATTTAGAAATGGAAACAAAGGTATGTGTTATTTTACAGTCAAGAAACGCTGCCTATTTTCTTCACAATTTAAACCAGCTGCAATTTACCCTGAGTCACACCCTGAGAATGGCTACTCACACTAAAAGTTGCAGTAGAGCCATCTTTGGATTTTTGAAAGGGCATTCATTCAATTAGCTTTTCAATTCCAATCACACTATAAAACCAAGATGGTGCCAGATCCTCAGCAGACAAGTGGGCAAAACTTACTAAGCTTATGAGTTAATCTTATTCCAACAGAAGACCATGCATTTTGGTAAAGATTTGGTGTTTTAAAAACAAATCCCCCCCTCTGCACTGGAAAACTAACTTCATTAACTCTGCTTAGTAGATATTTAAAAAATGGGTCCAACGAAATGGATATGAGTCATTAGGTGAATATTAGACAATATGTGCTCAGCAGTACTCCAATCTAATAGCTGCCCCAGCTGAATCAGTATAATGCTTCCTTTACACTGTGTTATCTCTTTAGTAATATTACATTATTATGGCCAGATCATCACATGGTAGAAACTGGCAGAGCACTATTGATTTCAGGAGAGCTATACTAACTTGCACCAGCTGAGATTCTGGCTTTCTTAACATAAATGCATTATAAACTTAAAACCATAGCTAGAATTGTACAGATCAGCTATGTGTAGACAATATACAAAATACCAAACTGTAAGAGGAACAATGTAAAGAAATACATATGATGGGGCTTACACTGAAGAACAGACAAAGTAGCTCAGGAATCTGTTGTTTTAAATACAGGGGATATAGTTGGAAGGGCTGAATGTTGTTTCAGATTGCTCAAAAAGATTATCTTCAAATAAAAAGACTGGTGCAACTCAAAGTCAGAGCCACCTGCAGCAACAAATTACAAAGCAAGCAGCAAGCACCATTGAAGTAGATCACTCAAACAATAAATATAACTAAAACTATCTGAATACCTTTCAAACACAGAGAATAAGCAGCTGTTGATACAGAACAATTCAAATACAGACATTCAAAAGAAAAGTTGAAAACATTTTTTTAAAATGAAGGTGCACACAATGCAATTTCAGAAGATGTCTCCATTTCCGTACTAATTTTGAGTGATTTGGTGGAACTCGGTTGCAATGCCATTTAAACCATATAAAGTACTCAAACCCTTACTGACATAAATAATATTGTTCAGCTTCCTCTGTACTGGACTCTAGTACCTTTGCCCACACTAATACTCAGTTTTAATTTGTTATGTCTGTTTATTTTTCTGGTGCCCTAAACTGAGGGCTTATTATACATCACACATTAATGCACAAATTCCTGTCACTACTGCTGAGCCTTTAAAGCAAGCTGTGTGAGGTTGGTGGACACATTTCCACAGACTTCTAAAATGACTGATTTCTCATTAAATGTTTCACTCCCATACTCATCTCAGACTTTGTTACACAGTACTACTCACTGGCTATACATGAGATTCATATTTTGATATCAGAATATGATTGCTGTTTTGAAAAAGTGCTATATACCACAAATACCAGTGGTTATGGAAGAGTCATAAGTATAATTTGGGGTCTCCAATCTCATATCAGAAAGATCCAATTCACATATTCCTGGGTCACAGTCCTTATAGCTGTCTGCAGCCCCTCCAGTATGGGTAAAATAGCAGAATGTATTTTATACAACTGTTAACCATGGCACATGACTAGAGCATCATGTGAGGCAAGAGGTCAAAAGATGGATCAAAACAGCAATAGCCAGCCCAGCAGAGACATGGCCAGAACCTTTCAAAGTTTGCTTAAAAAATATATATATATAAAATTGTACTGGGAACATTAAACTGCTTCAGGTTTCTCTTTTAATTTAAACTGTACTTTGGAAGCACAGAGCACACACACATATAAACTAACAACCCCAAAAAGCCCAGAATACATCTGAAAAGAACTTTCTTAACACAACAGAAAGAATAAATTCATAGCGCCAGCTATGAAAAAATGTTTTGTCAGAAAAACATAGTCGTTACAGTGCTTACTAAAATCTATTAAAAGTATAATGAAAAGGATGTAAAGTAACATTAACATCAAATTTAAGCATAGCATATATTGGTTGTGAGGACTAATCACAGAATGAAGTCCTGTATTGGACAGTGTGTGGACCACTCCACTACTTATGACTCAGTAGATTCAGAAATAGAAGCAGAAAAACAAGTGAAAAGTTGTGAACTTTTAAGGCTGTATAATCTGTCCTCTTGCTCCATAAGAATCTACAGAATTTACCGAATTGGTTCAAATAGATCTATGCAACACAAGTATGCATGTTACTTATGCACAGTGAAAATTGGGAAAATTCATGATGGTATAAATAATGTGCTTATGCAAGCTTACTAACAGTCATACTGCACTTACTTTCTGTTGCAGGTGAGGAAAAATATATTATTTCTTTCTGCAACCAATCTAAAAAGAGACTGACTTTCTAAACTCCTCTGGAGGAAAAAACGAATATGAATAATTTGACATTATTGTTACAAACTCTGATTGAGAACACACTAAATCAAAGCAGAAGAGACTAAATCAAAGTATTCAGAAGCTCTGCATACTGGTTTTCAATCACAGATTAAATATTTTTCTAATATTACTGTATAGGGTGTCATGTTGTAGCTACTTTATATAAATTTTATTGCTTGATTGAAACATGATAATTATCCATTCCTCTAACTTACATGATATTTATAGTGTCCAACAGTTCTGCAGATGAATTTTTTACCTTTTTTATTAAGTACAAAGGCTAATAATTAAAAATTGAAATAAAAGACAATGAATGTCTACACAGCCATCTAAATAATTAATTCATACATCTAATATTTTTTTCTCTGCTAAATTTTCCTTCTTGGTAGTACTGCATGCTGTTACACAGACAGTTCCTCAGGCATTTAAGCCATGGCTACCATGACTTCTACTTTTCATTTGGTCATGATCATACAAATACTGGGGAGAGTCCTTTCCCTCTTGATCAAATTCTAAAAGGGGGGGGGGGGGTGTCCCTTTGTATACATCCTATTTGAACTTCTGTAGCAGAAGATTGCAAAGATGTAGCTCTCTTTGGGACCTTGCTCAGAGTTATCTTCAAGATACAGCATGGTAATGTGTCGCACATGAAGGCTGGCTGGCTACACTCAACAAGAATTGCACTGAACTGTATGTAAGATTTCAAATTCAGTAGCCTCCAGATGTTGATAAAGGAATGGCAGTTCTCCCTAAATCCCACCTGATATTGACTGATTTAAGCTTGGCATGCACTTTTCAACATACAGGGCCAAGGTCTTTACTACAACTGTACAGATGAAATTAATATATGTGAGGATGGCAGGATGCAGACAGGAAGGAATATCTACCCTTTTTGCCAATAAATATGATGTCAGCAGAGCAGAACACACTTCTGTGTCCTCTCTCAAAGGAGCTATTATAGACTTCCAGTAATGAACTTCTCATTTGACGCTTAAAGGTTATTTTTTGTATGACAAATAAATGTCTCCTTCCCAGACTGTTATGAATCAAATCATTTAATATACAACCAAGGTTGGAGATGACAAAAACCTATTAGGTCATCTACAGCATGTTCCTTTGCCAAGGCAAGATTGCTCCCTGCAGTCTTCTAGTCCCTTCTTCAATTTACTTTGAAGAGTCTCCAGCACTGGAGCTTTCACTTCTTTTTCAGTAAGTTCTTCTGATATCATAGAGATTCAAGGTACAGGAAGGAATTCTTAGCTGCTATGCTAACATTTTTATAAATGCTAAACCCCATTTAGATTGGTGTATTTAGAAAATGACCTGTTGAAGACAGGAACTGCCCCTAACTATATGCATGCTCTCTGCTCAGGACAGCGGAGTCCCAGCCTTGTTTAGGGCCTCTAGCAGACACTGTAATTCAGGTAAGCAATAACTGATGGCTTGGCTAGGAGTTCAAGAGGATTATGACAAAGCTCACTTGGGCTGCACTTCCTCTGGGATGTTTATTATTTCAATTATCACTGTCTTTCAGCTTAACCTCGCTCCCTGCTTCCCCAGTTTTCATGTGGGACCTTTACTTTCAGTTGGCTTGTTTTATGTTGTGCCTGTACTTTGGAATTTCTTTGGAATTATTGTTTTAGATGAATTCGTACTGGTTTATTTTAATATCATACCATGTGGGAGTCAAAATGGGGCATGAGGGCCTCTTAAGACCCAGAAAGGCAGCTGGCTCCACTTGAAGAAACAAGCAGTCACAATGAGGGAGGTAAACCCATGAGACTCATTTTTAACCAGAGTTTTAAATGGGTGTTTGTTTTCCATCTCAGGAGAAACAGAGAGAACTTCTAGGTGAGACAGAGAGGCAGCAGATGTGGTCCTGTTACCTTATAAAAAGCAGGAAAGAGAAGTGTTATTCTTTCATTTACCCTAAGATAAGAGTTCGATTATGAAATTTTACACCTGTGTCTCTGATACTTGCCATAGCTGGGAAGGGCTAGGACCAGCTGTACCAATGTGCCCGCATCTTTCCGAATGTCCATACCTTGATTGACATGCAGGTCAGTAGGGTTTTGCAGTTTTCTGGTTTGTTTTTTTTTTCTTTTTTCTTAAAGCAAGGAGCATTAAGGCACAAGCACAGATGTCTTTCAAATATACCTAAGAAAGGGTTTGTTATTATTTTGCTCAGGTATACTACATTCAGTATTTTGAACCTTGGCCATTTATTCCTTCCCTTAAATAAATATACTTCTGCCTTGAAAAGAGCAGGAGATGAAGTCAACTTGTTGAAATGTTTCTCATTTCCATGCAGCACATACAGTATGATAAGCAGTTAAAACTAAAAGTAATCTTTGGTATGTCAACAACATCTCTTTCACTGCCAAATACTTCAAAGTCCAACACAACAAGAAAATTTAAATGGGTTCCAAGATGTAAATATCTTGAGACAAGGTCAAACAAGGTGGCAAATATTTGTGTGTACTACACAATTCCACCTGATGAAAAACAAACAGGTGTGGATATTTTTTTTTTTTTGTCAATGCAATACTAAAAGGCAAATATGGAAATCCATCCTATACACAAATATTTCTAGCATTAAAAAAAAAAAAAACAACAAATCAATGTTTCTTTAACCACTATACCAAGGTTCCTTTTCTATTAGTTCAATACCTACTGATGTCTACTCTGATGTCTTGTCCACCTCCAAGAATGAAGGAAGGCAAGGGTATACGCAGTCTTCCATTCCTCAGAGTCTGGGAAAGATCTATGCTCCATTAAAATCCAAAATAGTAATACCACCTTCAATAGCAAGGTGAATATTGACATGCTTTAAGGGAAACTCTTGTGCATACCACCACAACGTGAGGGACTATATTATGACATAAAAAAAAAAAAAAAATCAGGCCATCAGGTTTTTTTAAAAACATAGGAAAAATTCTGTATCTAAGATATCTATTATACAAGTGGTGGCATGCAACAAAGGCAAGTGGCCAGCACCTGTTGTGTGATCTATGGTTCAGAGAGTTATTCAGCAGTCATAAAACTCCAGATTCATGGTCCACTGGTAAAACTACACCGCAACAAATAGGATTCTTGCCTGAGGTAGGACAAAGCTGAGCCCCATAATCCTTTGAAGCACAACAGCCTCTCCATGATAAATGCTTAATTTATAAACTGGTGGACAAAATATTAAGTGAAGTGCTCTGATAGTGAAATAATAATGTTCAATATGCCCGCAGCCATACCGTCTCCAACTATGATCCCATCAGGTCACACAAACTAAGCCAGGTCAGCTTGGGTCAGTGTTTGAATCAAACACCTCCAGAGAAGTGCCAGAGTTGCAGAAGCATTACTGTGATTCAATTCATAATAGAGATCTTTGCTTCAAATCCGGCTACATATTCACAGTAAGTTAACCATACCCGAGTTAACTCATCTTAATTATTCTTACTCAAGATACACAACATGGCAAACTTTATAAAATCACTATTAAAAATAAATGTTATTATCAAAGGCTTCAGAATCAGATTAGATTATTCAATTATTAGAGGAACTAATGTACCAGAAAAAAAATTTATTATTGTATGAGCTGCCAAATTCTGCTAACTATAGCTGCTGCGTTTACTCCCTTTCAGTTAACCAACTCAAATGAGAATTATTATAACATTCAACATCAAAGTTTCATGGTAGATCAAACTCAAGTTAGAGTTAATATTCAGGTAGTAAATGGAGTCTGTTCAGGCTTTCAGTAACGACCCAGTATCTAAACAGAATGCTAAACAAAACCAGAGACAGTTAAAGATGTCATCTTTATTTTAATCCTCACCAACACTTTATTGGTAAAAAATTATCCACTAGATGTTATGCTAAGCCTTGCAGTCTGTATCAAAGCAGAGATGAAATAGCCCACTGATCAAGTTCTCTAACACTGTTTCAATGAAAGCCAAATTAAAGCTTATGGGCAGCTTATGGAGCTATTTTCTAATGCCTCTCCAATACTACCAGCCACATAAATCTCTGCTGAGACCAGAACTAGCTGCTGGCATGCATCTCCCCCCTGCTCTTGGAAGGCGGCAACTAATAACAGCCATTTGCAGCTGGTAAGAATACCTGCCAGGAGTAAAGAGAAGGCGGCACACTGAAGCAGATAGTTTTAACCCCTCCAAAAGGCATCCCCAAAACTATCACTTTTCAGCTGAGACCAGAGGGCCCCCTCTCACATTTAACAGGAGGAGGGAATGCCCAGGTTCAGATAGGCAGCAACGCCACTAGCAGCTGCCTTCTCCAGAAACCTGTGCCTGGGCAGAGGCATGGCACAGAGTGGGTTAGCAAGCTGGCCTGGCCATTCCCCATAGCTTAGGCTTAACACAAAGTCATGTTTACTAACTGCTAAAGGAAAAAGAGGAGCGCCCTCAATGTGGATGGTCCAACAGAGGCAACTACATTTTGTTTTCATGCAAATTTAAACACAGCATAAGATCATGCATATCAGGAGAAACAAATTACAGGTAATTCTGATTTACTGTAGCCAACTCATAAACCACAGATTATGCCCCCGCAGCAGGCAACAGAACTAGACCCAGCTAAGGTAAATGTGTCATGCTTAATCATTTAGCAAAAATTGTAATGCATTTCTCAGTAGAGACTGTGATAAACATTGACAAGGTGTCCAAGATACATTTATGTTATAACATTTTATTTTAACATGGAAAAGAAACTGAGCTTTGTTTCATTGTTCTGTTACAGTACCACCCAGACTCTAAACTGCTTCTGCATGATCAAAATACAATGTCATAATGCTAAACACAAACCAACAGTGCTTTTTATAATTAAGTCCATTAATAGCTGACTTCACTGCATTTACAGGAAGATGAACAAAATTGTCCTGATATTACCCTCACAGGAGAAAGTTTTTTTGTCTCTTTTCAGACAGTCTGTCTACAAATACCATCCTGCGGTAAGTGAAGTTGCAAGTACATTTGTCTGAAACTGTAATGGCAGTTTCATTTAAAACAGTATAGTTTGCTTAGATTCACCATTATTATTTCTACTTGGAATGGTCCTCCTCTGCAGTGGACAGAGAACTGTAATTTCAGTCAATACATGTGCACCATTTGAAATCAATATCTATAGAAGATATATTAAACTTCACCTGAAAAATGCCAGTAAATAGAGCCAATTATCAGATTATTTTTTTTTTTATATTCATGAAATAGGAATAGTCATTGTCAAGATAAGCAATCCATTAAATGAAGGAGTGATTTGTCTAGTAGCTGGAAAGATTTAATCTTTGTAGCATGGGAAATCTATAAAAGCTGTGAAGTCAACAATATATGCTGACCACAGAAAGTCATTATTTTTAGGAAGACAGCTATTCCACAAACTGAGCAGCCCAAGCATCCCAGTTCACTTTATAAACATAAACTAATTAAGTTCAGCTTGAGATGTTTATGATGTCCCTAAACTGTGTCCTAAAATGGGAGATAAAGTAACTGTCTACAAAAAAATAATGATTTCTAGTTTTGAATGGCCAATGTATGGTGCTTGAATTTCTTGGGGGATGGGTGGCATCTTCTAATTTTAGATTATTAGTTTTGCTTTTCCTAGTGTTTTGTGATAAAAATATTGGGCTGGTGACAGTAGCAGAGAAAGAACACAAGCTAGGAGTTATAGCTGTTGTTATTCATCCTCTCAACAGTATAGTCCTAAATCTATCAGTCAGTATAGAAGCCTCTCTACAGTAGGACTTTCCTCATTTCTCTAGTTTAGTGGAGTTGCATTACAAATATTTTTTACCAACATCAAAGTGAGAGAGAATTAGATTTTTCTTTTAGTTTCTATAAGTAATCAGCTGTCAAGTGCTACTGATACTGCTTCACCAAATGAAACTGAGCAGCACTTAGCCAGCATTATGAAACGTGGTTCTCAAGAAAGACACTTCATATACGCTCACAGCTTTAAATAGTTTTAGGGCTCTCTTCACCATAAAAGAACTGCAATGCTGCTTGCTTTGGAAGCTTTTAGAGTGACTGAAGCATGAAGACTGGGCTCTTGCATCTAAATGAGTTATTCTGTACCAGCAATATCAGCTAAATGCAAGTAGTCTGTGAGTATGAGGACAAAGGGTGGGTAAGACAAGCTCTCCTCTTCTGCACAGTGCTAAACCTGATTCACTCTGGGAAAAGAGCCAGTTGTGCCGACCTGCAGTAAGGACTCAAATTTGTGAGTTGCTGAGCAAGCACAGCTGCCTCCGAGTCACTGAGCACAAAAAGGGTGTTTAGCATCCCAGAAATCAAGCCCTAACCTGCTTTTAACAAGTGCAGAATACCTGCCGTTCTTATTGGTCTTACTGGGAGCACCCTTAAGAAACCATAAAATCATGGGTAAAAAAATGCAAAAGGACATAGCCTGTCCCTCCTAAATATGCAGCACGCGCTCACACTTCAGTCATGGCCTGATTTTCACAGACACTAAGGAAATGCTTACAGCCCAAGCCCGCAATATTCTACTACAATCTCCAAAGATCACAAATATTTCATATTGAAACCCAGTATCAGTGACCATGTTTGAAAGGTTGGGTCTTTTAAATTCACCACTATGCTTATAACAACATCCCATAAAGAACATTTTATTTTAATTTACTTTAAGCAATTCTCTCCAGAAGCCTCCTCTGCCAATCACACAAAGAACACTATGACTGATGCTACAAACAGTCACAGGAAATAAGTGGTTAATATCCTAAGTAAGTGACTGTCTGATACCAGTTTCTGAAGTGATAGTCTTGTCTTCACACCTGGATCTAAGCACTACCACAGGTGAATTAAAAAGAGAGTTGGAAGTAAACATATTCATAAATACACAGAAAAAGAGGTGAAAGCTGACCACTACTTGTCACCTTGGGGTTTTGATTGAACAGAACAGGCTCAGGTTGCAGGTAGTTACATATACAATGGGCTCCTTCTGATTTTACTAATTCCTTGCAATGGCTTTATAAATACTATATATTTTGGGATGTCCCACCTTTAGGAAGAACAACTTCTGCATCTCATGTGATTGGCTAGTTTATGAGTTTAAGCAGACTGTATATTCACAGTTTTTTCCAAAAGATTCATATATCTTGTGTTAGTTTGTGTTGTACTATGGATCTGGTCTCAGCAGATAACCACTTCTCAGGTAAGTATTTATTGCTATGATACGCATTTAGTTGATTAGGTACCACACAGTACCAAGAAGTTATGACTTAATGAATAAATTCTGGTTTTCCTCAAAAATAAACTAAATATAGGGATATTTTCCTGTTATTATTAGTGGTACATTTTTCCTACAATAACAGCTTTATGCATAAAAACCGTCCACCACCAACGTGAGTTCTGGCTACATGACCTCATATGGAGGAACTACGTATTAGGATTGTTTATGAGAAATGCAAAACTTCATCAATCAAAATATTTAAAATGACTATTTGGAGATCCTGCTGCACTAGAACTGTCTGCCTTCATAGGTAGAAGGCAGATAAAAACTGATGAGACCCATTCGTTCAGCTCTTACTCAAATGCAAGGGGGAAGAAAAACATGGCCAAAAAAAGTCACTCCTCAGAAGCACCCAGAATTCCAACGCTGAAAGTCTATGACAAATCCCTTTAAAGGAAATGGAATATGAGTTCTGTACTCTCTCACTGCAGAGGTAACTGAACATATCATGTGAAAATAGCCATTATTAACTCTGCATTTTAAAACCTGTGAAAAATAACACGACAGCCTTATTCTATTTATATCAAAGACAAATGTTTGAGCTAGTTCATAGTTTGACCCCCTCTGACACACATATATTGGTACAGATCATAGCAAAAGCAGCATTAGGCATGTCTGTATTAGAGCTCCCTTCTTGCTGCTTATAACCAACCCTCTTTGATGCAGCTATTCTCTTTATAAAAAATGTTACACAATTAGAATGGACCTGTTTTATACAGAATTCAATCAGCAAGACAGCACTTTCCCATGAATTCCAAGGAGCATCGTATTTTTTCTCTTTGTGAACCATAACTGCATAAATACCAAACATGCCAAAAGTATTATCAAGTGAAACATACCCTTGAAGCACCATGGTGTGTCTATGTATAAATTGTACACATGCATCAAATACAAGTTTTTATAAGAATTAAGGCCTGAAAGATTCCAACTTGTACTTCTTTTAGCTATGTTGAGGACAATCCATTGAAGTGCCCCAGTGGTGCTGATGGTGGCCAGTACAAGCAACATTTAGTGTTCATGCAACACTGAAGTCTGATAGCTGGTTTGGTTCTCAGCAGTGCAAAACTCCCAGTGTTGGCTCTACTCTGTGGGGGCACACAGGGCTGTGAGAGCTGTCTCAGATCCTACTGAACCCTCATTCTGGCTCCAGCAGTACCTCTGTCCCAGCCCTTCTCCAGATACTGATTTTTGTTTACATTCACTGTATAAAGAGAATTACCTTAAAAGTCAAAGTTCTGTAATATTTGGACCAATGTGGTCCTGTGAATAATTGGGGTAGATCTTGGAGAAACGCTTCAGACGATAGATTTCTTCAGTGCTCCATATACCAGCTTCTTAACATTACTGATGTCAGGTGAGTTACAATCCAACAGCTATGGCAAATAAACTGTATGCAATCATTCAAGGAGCTACAATGTTTTAAGATAATACACTCATAAATGCATTCTATTATCTTCTTGCAACTGTTTTGAGTGTGGTTTTTTGCCTAATAATATTATTTTAATACCATTCATAACATGGGGGACCCACGCATGTTCAGTTTATTGCAACCTACTGTGAACCATACAGCTGAGCCCTGGTAACTAACAATCTACTATTCAAGTAGTTTCTCAAGAAATGAGCTTACTGCACACCGATATGTTTTACCTTGCAGTTGTTAGGAGGACATACAGAGTTCCTGCTGCTTAGCTGGCACGTAGCAATTCATGGAGATGAGGTATCTTGGGGTCATTCACACACTATACCTTTTCTCCGTAAATGCATTTGTTTGCTAAACATTATCAGATCTCTACGTCAATAAATTTTGCTCCGTGATTTAATTTGAACTAAATTGCCCTTTTTAAACAATGAACCACTTGTTAAGTGTAAGTTCCACAGGTTGTTTAGCTTTCAAGAAATGCTCCCCTCTCAAATCCAAAAAGTCTGTGGTGGGGGACCAAACACACACCTAATGAAGGCCTTGCCTTGAGAACCGAGTTGAAATAACAGTCATTTCTATCCACAGCAACACAAGTATCAGGATTCAGCCCTCTCAGCAGACACATCCCTTGGTGCTGAGTTCAAAAGTTGGCCTTTAATGTCTGTATTTATCTTCAGTACCTTGAGTAACTCCTTTCCTAGAGACTGACAGACTGCAGACTCACAAGGCAAAAATTGCCAGTGAAAACTTCAACAACTTTTGCCAAACAAGTCTCTCATCTACTCCTGGCTTCCTCTTGCTGAATTGTGCTGCAGACAGAGTCTTCCAGCCAACAGAGTGATTCCTTCCCATTGCTTCATTGCAATCAATGCTGCCATATAAAGTATGTCAGTTACAGCTACAGTGATCAGTGATTAAAAGATTTATCTCTTTACTCAAGCTTGCAAATGAGTCCAAGCAAGGTTTTAGAGCAATAAAAAGCCATTTTTCATTACTAAAAAAAAATTGGTTTTACTCGCTGCACTCTATTTCTATAAATGCCAAATAGCCAGAACTTTACACAAGATCTTAAGCTCAAGGAGAAGAGTACAAGAAAGCTAATGTGAAAGGGTATTACTCTTTGCTAGTGACTCTACTTAATGCAATGTATAGCACAGCATCAAGGCCAGAGCCTGCCAAAATTCAAACACTAAATAGTGATAGTACATCTATGTGAAGACAATTGTAAAACAGAAGTTGCAATTCAGTCAGTGCCTTTTTGAAGGCTGGGTGAAAGTTTTTCCTATGGGCAGCCCTATAATTAACATCTGGTTTCTGACTTGTTTTCTCCCTGATTCACTGAGACATTGACTTAGAAACAGGGATGAACTTAATATTAAAATCGCACTTTAAAAAAAATCTTTACATTTTAGACAGTCAGTTCGGAGTGCAGTGTTGCTGCAAACCATTAGGATTTCTGTATAGCTTCAGCTTCACTCCGTGAAAAAAAAAAAAAAAAAAAGAGAAAACCAGTTAGAATAGGGTATGGTTTTTTCCCTTTATGGCTGGTACATTCTCAACTATTTATGGAAAAATTTCAGAGCTGCACTATCAGTATTTTGATGATGTGCTCGTATAAGATGCTCCTTCCCTTGACTATGACAAGCACTGTGCCACAGAGTAGAAAAAAATAAAAATAAAAATCAGATGTAGCAGAATCCATTCATTTATTTTATTATTTAAATAAAAGGTTTTTCCTAACTGTATCCCAGAAGGAAAGCAGCCCCACGGTCAAACAAATACACATCAGGTCACAGTTGTCTAGGAAATAATACCCTTTACTCCTGAAGAAACATATCAAGTACATTGCTTTTGACTTTTAAGCCTCCTAGTCACTGACGATCAAATTTTTAAAATGCTGACTTTGGAGATGAGGGCTCATAAGCTTTTGGACTGCTTTTGGACCAGCACTTAGACTTTTTAGAATCTATCACGTTATTTACGTTGGCTATTGGCCTTTCACCTGTCTCCACAATCTGCTTTCTCAGCTATGAGGGGCAGTTAACAAGAATATCAAACGCCAAGTTATCTCTATTTCACAAGCCATTCAGACAGAAAAAAGCATTATATACACCTTGTAGGTGAGAAACCTGTGGCAGAGGTTAAGGACAAACGTTTCAAAGTGTGCTCTTCTAGTTCTGGGATTCCAAGAGAAGAGACCAAGCAGTTTGGCGCATACAAATGAGTAATGCCTGCAGTTGAAGTTACAAGTGCACGGATAGCTCAAGTTGGGTTCACAAAAACACAGAGCTGCAAAATGAGAGGTTACTTATGACCTGTTTCTCTCACAGGCTTTAATGAGGTTGCTCAGACACAAGTCAAGAAGGGAAACCCAAATCTCAAATGTTCATTTCTCTGTTTTCACACCAAACCACCAGGACAACAAAGGCAGACAGCATCCACAGAAATGCCCACAGCAGGATGTAAAATGTATGTAAAGAATCTATTTCAGTTCCTTTGCAAAGGTGAGACGCACAGCTCCGCTGCCTCCTCCTGTGCTGTTTGGCAATACCACCTGGCCTAAGAGGTGGCAGAATACTGAGCAAAACCCCTGAGGGTTGCTTTAACTTGTGCTAAGATCCAGCAAGCCCTTTTGCCAGACCAAAGCTTTTCAGAGTATGTGATTGCAGCTAACTTCTGACTCAATTCCTGAGTGGCATTTAACTTCATACCGGCATATAACTCAAAACGATAACCCCATCCTCTTGCCTTTTTTTCATTTTAAGCAAAAACCATGTCGCAATAAAAACACACACCTTCCCCTCCCATCCCTCTGCCTCTGCTCCACTTCAGGGGGTAACAGAACATAAAAAGCAAGTGACAGAGTTACAAATTTTCTCTTTTGCTTCGCAAAGGTTAAAATCCTTCAGAAATTCCCTAATTTAATTTTTCTCCCTCATTTTAGCCATACTTTATTTACATGCCAGATGGGTTTTCCCCAAGCTCTCACACCACTAAGAAAACTGCAGCATTTTTTGTTAATTTATCACTTATTAAAATATAAAAGTGAACCATAGATAAAATGAATTATAGGTATACCTCCCATACATTATGTACATCATGCTAAGCAAAAGCTGTGTTCTGTTAACTGTCAAGGTGAGAAATAGCTGACATTTGTTATTTTAATTAATAGTTTACTTTGCTGAAATAAGCTTCTATGAGAAGGTATGACTTTTATTAAATCTTCACTACAGCATTATTTTCACAGATTGGGAAGCAAAAACTAATTTTCAAAACCGCTTTGCCCTACAAGGTCACCACCAACAGCTTGAATGCACATGTCAAGGAGACATCTGCTTCAGAGATACCAATCTATGTTAAATGTGCATTATTTCAAAAATTTAAGATACTTTTCATTGAAAAAAATGCTTATTCAGTAATTTTGCAGTTTTTAACTGGTGTTTAGTAAAGATTTTTATCCCCTGTGGATTTTTTTAATATTTCATAACTGCCACCCTGAATTCTTAAGACCTCAGCATTTGCTTTAGAAATCACAATAAAGCATACCCATGGATGAATTCAGACAGGCAAGGTGTCTGTCACTGATGTAAATCATTATACAATTACACAGTAAGTTTATACGTTCTTCTTTGTCCAAATATTTTGAGGTCATTGATGAGACCACAGAATTTCTCATTTCTCTGAAAAGAACAATCTTATTTTTCAGCTAAGCAAATTTATCCCATTTCAAACCAATGCAAGTATTCTTGGCAAAAGAGAAAACTTCTTGGTACACTGACCCAGTGATTCTCTGGATGCAGTTCTTAAATTAGCAGTTTCACAGGCTGTACTGTCACTGATTTCAAAAGAGCTTCATGTGTAAAGAAGACACAATGTTCTGGAGAGCCAGACCTTTTCTTCTGATCCTTGTTCCACTTCATGACTGTAAAAAGCAGGATACTGCTAAAAACAGAAAAAGCCTTTTTTTTTTTTTTTTTTTTGACATCAGCATATAAAGATCGATATATCAATTGATTTCTATGAATTATATTTCACTTAACTATTTTTTTATTGAGGTCTAGCCTTACAATGAATAAAACTTGTGCTCTCAGGATTGATCTGTTGCTTCATATTAATGGAAAGATTCCCATTGACTTCAAGCTCTCAGTGCTAGAAATAACAAGCCTGAATGTTTATGACTATGTAGTGTAACTGCAGGCAGGTAATAGCTTGTTTTGCCTCCACTCTGAAGTGATTAAAAGTTCCATTGTCAAGATTAAAATAGAACTGGGATTTTTTTATTTGTTGAAATATACACACTATGCTCTGAATTTTAGAAGATGGAAAGTTCTGCTCATCTAGTTACATTTTTGGTTTAATTTTTGAACAAAGAAGGGTGTTTTTTTTTTCTGCTCAAACGTGTAATAGTAAAGCAGTTATAGCCAACTTTGGTGTTAAGGATCCAAGAGCAGCACAGGGTATGGAGAGAAAGAAAATAATAATTAGACCAATACTGGAAAAATGGACAGGGTATTGGGCCAAAAATCTTTTATTGGGGTATATGCATAAAAGAAAGAAATACACATTTGCTTGAATATAGATTCCTTTACAGGCATATGCAAAGGATTGTTTCTTTCATGCTCTCCCTCATGGGCAATGAATTCTGCTAATCCTGTGTGTTCTCATCTCTCATGGTCCTCAGGATTTTATCACTGACCCAATGGGACCACTCAGCAGCTGTCGGTAGCCAGAACTGGGACATCTACTACATCTGTGTTTAGACTTTCTTTGCTTATACCTGTCTCTCTCACACATTCCATAAAAACAACTTTCAAAATCCTCTAAGTAATAAAACTCTTGGTTTCATAATGCACCCTTCCATAACTATTTTTTTTGCAGCAGATATTACCCGATTCTCATTTCTGGGGGAATTCTGGGTTTAAGGAGCAAGCCAGATGTTGCAAATTGCATGGCTGACCTGTAACTATGCAGCTCCACAAAGCTTCTGTAGCATCCCTGTTACACACATTTATGGATGAACTGCACCGGTGACAGGTCTGATTTTGTTTCTGCAGAAGTCAGCTATGCTGTCCTGCCTCAGGCCTGAACGGGCTGCAGCTGAATCAAGTATTTGCTGAGCCCGAGGCCGTAACCTGCTGCTGCTGCTGCCTTCATCTTTTATTTGATAACTGCCTGATGCCACCTGTCTACCTCACATGATACAGCAATTGGGACCAGATTGTCTCCACCACACAGAAAGATGGAAATAAATGTCCCTCCTGAGGTGTTTATAACTCCACTGATACAATAGGAAGATACTCTCTTGTGGAACTGAAGGAGCACAAAAACGCTTCCATCACAGCTCAAGTGGAACAACTTTTAATTCAATATCTCTGGAAAGGTAGAGAGATCAGGTTTGCAGCATATTAGGAGAGAGTCAAACAGCTAAGTTACATGCTTCCCAGGAACAACTGAGCCATGAAACTTCCTTCCTGACAAAACTGTGTGACAATTTTATAATTCCTCATCATGAACTTATTTATTAAATGTTGTACTTTTTGCATGGCAACAATGCAAAGAGGGATCTTCAGAAGAAAGTAGGATTGAGCCTAAAGACTTGCTGAACCCCAGCAAACCATCTGTAATGACCTCATCTCCATAAAACTGTCATGCACCAAAGGAAGCTTGCAACCCTGTTAAACTGGCTGGCTCAAAGAGTTTGAAGGAACAGGAGTGCAATTCATTTTTCTAATTAGTTCCTATAATCTACATTCTACTGTTTTCCACAAATACCACTTATCATAATCTAAATTATTGCAAAAACATGATTTTTTTTTTTTTTTTTACAAGTCAGGATTCTTTTATATTGACAATGTCATATGATGTTTTATTTAAACTTCTACATTATATTAACATATTATCACAACTTACACACAAACACTGCACTGCTGTCTATATTCATATCTAGTATTAAAAAGTAAAAATCGAAATAATAATGGAAATTATAAAGATAAAATGAGAATTTCAGTGACTTGTATCAACTATAGATCTAAATTTGGAAACTGGGATGGGGTTTAAATAAAAAGAGGAATAAAAGATGTTTATAGTGCAGGGAAACAATTACTTCAGCCTTTTATCTTTGGCCAGTGAACAACAATATATATATTTATTGCCTATTAACATCTGCCAACAACAAAACAAGATGATATTAAGAATTTTTATAAGGTATCTAAAGATATTTATTGAAGCTGTGTCATTTTGTATCTTTTGGAAGTTCATTTTCAGTTCCTGGCAGTTTATGAAAATTCAAACTATACATCATTGCTTAGCGATAATCCTGAATACTGGGAAACAAATATTACAAACCAGCACTAAAGGCAAAGATAAGTCTAATAGCAAACAATTCTGACATTTGCTTTTAACTGAATTTTTTTGTATAATTGCTATGTGCTTTCCAACAGGATAAAAGGCAATATGCAACATATAACCTTTTTAATATAGAAAGGCAATCACCTTTTAAGCTTTCCTAAGAGGTAACAGAGCGGTAACTAGCACATCTATAGATACAAAGCAAATGCCTACAAGATAACATTCAAACTGAATGCAGGGAAACAAGCAGCACTTCAATAGTTAATCTAATGTATTTTTAAAGAAAAAATATTTACTGGTTTGGTTTTCTCCAGTTCTATCATCAATAATGCAACTCTGCTTTGTTTACATATTCCTTACAAGTCACCTGGGCTTTATTCTCCTTCCTGTCTCCTCTCCACCCTACATTTCTAAGCTCATTTGTTTTGAAAAAAAAAAAAAAAAGACATAATATTAGGATCTTTTACGGCTGAGAACTATTAGGATGAAATGTAACAGATATTAAACATAGGGAAGTTGTTAAAAATGTGCTAACACAAGTGAAATCCAAAAAAACTAAGGTGTGTGAGAAGCATATAAAATTTCTTTACGCATGTCCTTCAAAAAAGTTTAATACATAGTCAGGTCACATTATTGCACATCAAATTCTCTAGGTCTCTAGCTGCCAGTAGCAATTATCTGTAAGAGAACATATTTTCCCTTGTGACTAGCTATCGGGAATTTTTGACTATACCTAAGCATAGCCTTGAGCAAAACTCCTACGGGGCATATTTGGAATAGAGTATTTCATTTGGATGAAATATTAAGGTTTCCATGCAATATGTCTATCTAGATATTTATACATCTGTTTCAACATATTGATCTGTTTATCTGTTTACTTTAATTACATGAAATAGTTGTATTAAAATGTAAATAGTTCTGAATCTATATATTTCTGTGCAGAGTTTTAAGTACAGTTTCCTGGTTCCTGAGGCTGCTATCCCATACCAATGGCTCCCAGCAGCTGTCCCAGCCCCTGGGCTGCGGGGTTGGACCCCAGGGCTTGGCTCTGGGGCTGCATCGCTGCACCCCTCACCCAGTACGAACACCCCTCCCTCTGCATCAGCTAACGGTAATCGGACATTCCATGATTGATGATCATACATGCAACCAGGGAGGGGAAAAAAAAACAAACAAAAAACCAAAAAGGGTGGAGTCTTTAAGGAAAAGAAGTGAATTCCATCCCTGCGGAAGGAATATAAAGTCCTATAATTGATCATCTTTAAAAATGTATGAGGCGATCCAGCTTGCTAGAGGACTTTAAACAGTGCCTGCTGTGGTAGTTTACAAACCTCTGCATGCCATAGGGTCAAGTTTGTTACCACAGGTCTTCAAACAAGTTTCTAGTTTCACAGTGCTCTAGATGGAAGGGTATTTTTTAAGTTTTCTAGAAACACGGTGCCTATAAAAAAGACAGGAATATTGTGTAGTTGGATGATAATGGTCCCACAGCACACAAGAGTCACTGGACTCTGCTAATAAAGAAACACAATGCAAATGTGTAGTAAACCCACTAATGAATGAGATTAATTTAATTTCTATCTTGTGAACACAGGTGCAACCACCTGCTTTCAAATGAGATTATGTTGGTTTCATTTTGATATGGACTGGGTCTCAACTGTACATTAACTATAAGAATGATTACTTGGTCTCATACTACACCCTCTGAAGCCTACAAAAATCTTGCCATTGATTTTAGAGGCAGTCAGATCAAATCCTTTACATTTATGCAAGTGTATTCACTGTATAATCACATTTAAATGTATAACAATACAGCTGTAAAAATTAAAATATTATCATCCAGAGAGAGAGTAAACTTTATCAGAAGGCTAGTGATTTGTTTAAAAAATTTCTAACAGCAATAGACGATCATTAATTTTCATCAACACAGTAGTTTGAATAAATGCAAGAGCAAGCATAGCAAAGACTTTGATAGCTTTTATATGCACTTTTATTACTGAAAAGAAAACAGCATTACAGCTTTGACAAATGAAATATTCTGTGAGTCTTTATAGCCCTGGTAGAACAAGAGGTGATACTTTCTAGCTTTCAAGTGGCCATGAAATGTATGAAAAAGCAAAAAAGCATAGATTCTCATTCTCTCTTAATAATACATTCAAAGTCTTAAATGGTGTTCTTCCTTCCTGGATTTTTCCAAATCTATCCTATTTATCTGATTGGATTTCTGTCCCATCTTTCCACATATTACAGCTAATTAGTACCCCCTGATGAGAAACAGTCCACCGATGGAAAAAGCAGTTGGATAAGATCTACATTAACAAATGTAGTTCATTTAATATCATTTGTACTGCTGCATTATTAATAATACATAATTACCCTGTGCAGGCTGCAAGGGGGAAGAATAAAATCATTCATTAATTTCTTGGCCTTTACAAAAGGAGTAGCATATTTGCCAGGAAAAAAAAGAAAAGTATTGGACTTACAGACTGTCATTCATCAGTTCTGCATCTTGCACTAAAATATTAACTCTTTTGCGTGGGAAGTACTGCTATATTTAAATTAGATCCTTACAATAGCCCAAGATATGGTGTGCCATACCGCCACTGGAACCCTAAATTGTTATTCTGAAAGCACTGAACAGAAGCATGAGAGCCGACTATCTGAAAGTTGAGATGCCCAGACAGCTACCAAGGGATGTTTTCAATGCTACAAATTCCAGGCCAAAAAACCCACAGAATTTCCCATGACCTACAGTGGGCTATATTCATTGTACAATTTATTACTTATCTAATAAGATATTTAGTACTTTTTCATTTACACGTATAGGTTGCTCCAGACTTTGCATACTGCAGGAAGCAAATACAGAGTTGCCTTATTTTTGTCCTCCCTCTTTAGTCCAAATCAGCACAATAGCATTTTACACCAGTTACAGAACAGCATAAGAGCCTGCTAAATTGCAATCTAAAAGTACCTTTTAGGATATAGGATAAATTCATCCAAATGTGAGTCAAAATGTGCTGTTGTCACTCCAGGAATAGTCTCAGTGTTGATATGCATGTTTTGCCTAAAGAACTAATATTTTTGATTTTTTGATCCTTGCTGTAATGTTATCAGACATACTGAGCTATTCTGCATAAAAACCCTTTCTAGAACTCTCATGTTCTTTAAAAAAAAAAAAAAAAAAAAGAGTTAGACCATGCATGCTAAAACCCAGCAGTATGTTTCTATATTTTTCCTGGAAGCAAGAGTCTGGTTGTCTACTAATGCTGTAATACACATGCCTGGATTTATTAGAGGAGGAAGGTTCGTGTCTCTAAAGCACTTTCCCTCTGACCAGGAGTGGGAGACACAAGGCAGGGACATATAAAGCATCTGACTCTTTTTTCAAGAAGATTTTGGATCACAATCTGACTTGCTTTCAGAAATGCTTCACTCAGCTGAGACAGTACCTCAGAAATTTTGGGAAGTATTCCTCATATTTTCTACATACTTCCCACAATAGACTGTGATTTAAAGCCACAATTCAGCTGTGTCAAAGTAGTCTTCTGTAGGATACCATGTTCATATTTAGAAAGGGTTACAAGACTGAATGCACTGCCAGAGTTGCTAGATGGGAAGGGCAGTCTCCAGGGTTGGGCTCAACCAGGACCCACCAGCTCACTTATGTTCACCTCAAGAACATAAATGAAAATACAAAAAATTACCAATGGATCAAAACATAGTTGTATGCTAGCACTGAAACAAAGCAAGTAAGAAAAAGAAAATATTACAAGGAAAAAGTGAATTAACGTTTTCTCATATAAAGGTAACAGGTGAGAGGACCTTGAAGGCAGAGGTATAAAAATGTGAGAAGAGAAAAATGGGTTTTTTTAAAAAAAAAAATCAAATAAAAGTTGTGTATGTGAAGGGCAAGAATATTAGCTATAAAACAAAACCACATTAAAAAAATCAAGAAAGAGAACAGTAAAATGAATGCACAAACCAGAAAGCAGAGTATGACAGGTATCACTAAAATCAGAGGTTTTCCAGGTACAAGACAGGCTGAATAATGGGTTGCTTTCAGAAGGCAGAGCTGAGCTCATCTTGAGGAGAGGGGGAAAGAGCTCATTCTATATGACTTGAATTAACGTACCTGCATGACAGAGTATGTGGGAGAAGGGCCCAGCTCAATTAAATCTTATCAGCAGGAAAAAGAGTGCAGCAAATAGCTGCTAGTCCCACTCAGCCACTGAAAAGAACAGGAGTCGTTGGGTCTGCACTGCAGTAACAGAAGGGATAATTTGGATTCAACTTGTTAAATGTTACAGATTACTTAGTGGAATGCTTAGAAACACACTGCCAAGCAAAACCTTACAGTGAAGCTGCTTTTTAAAGGGATGACCTAACAGTGGACACAGGGTCACCTGAAATTGTTTCTATCATTTGGTACAAGCCTAAGGGGAAAAAAAACCTCTAGTATTTTATTACAGCAGAAGGAAGTGTGGGGGTCATGCTTTACACTGAGAAGTCAGGACACGGCTCTCCTCAGGTCCCCAGCTGGAAATGAGACATGCAGAAGGTAAGACCATAAAGCAACAGCAAGGAGTCGGATCCATCTGAACCAAGCGAAAGTTAGACAGGCAAAATTACAATGCTTAGAGACAAACTTAAAGTCAACAGCCTTCTGTCTGACAGTGCTGAGGAAGGAAAATTAACCCACCTTCTGGAGGATACTGCAGACCCTTGAGACACCTGCATCCTTTTCAAGTCTCCTCCATCACCCCCCTGCAGAAAAACACCCAAAAACCCCCCAAAGCCTCTCAGTTACCTAACAGAAATATCCAACAACAAAACTGTGCAAGAAACTAGAAAACCCTTTTAAAGGACATAAAGATATATTTCTAAAAGATGAAATGCAATGAAGCAGAGTAATAGAGACTAACTCAAAGTTTGGAGTATAAAATGCATTCCAGAAAGATCTGAAGTGCTTGAAATCAAATATTTTTTCAGTTGACTTCTCCAGCTACTTATTTTAATTCTACAAAGCATGAGCAATCCTAAAGGTTTCACGCGACTATTAAGTGGTTTAGTGAAAATAATCTTAACTACCATACGATCAGACAGGACTTCTAGGATTGTTCAGATTACTGTGTGTTTTGTCATGGTCATTTATTTTTTTCCTAAGAGTTAAAATATTAAGACATGTTCCTCACCTGTTTTTCACACAAAACTATACAGTGATGTGTGTGTCTATAGCTCCACTTGAAATTAATGAAACCATATGGTCTTAAATCTCCAAATTAAGAATGCTCTACATGTAAAGCCTATGAATTCTGAACTATTTGAATGCCATTATCTGACCATAATAACAAATAAAAGTTATATTTTATTAAATAACATAGGAAACAGCAGTGCATATTTCATCCTTAATTTTGAGAAGTCACAAAATGTCACTTCCCATGTATTTTCTGAAAATGTATTAAATTGAATATACTCTATATATGTTCAATACAATTTGTTTCCTTCATTACAACTGTTGTTAGCAATATACACCAGCAGTAACATGCCCATGAAGACATTGCAGGAAGTAATGTAGCAAAATGTTCTACATGGATGTGTGTAGTATGGGTTTGCTGACCCCACAGACCCAGTCTCTGAGCTATCATCTGTAAGCCCCTGTAACAAGTTTCTTCATTCTCCCTTCACTGAGATTCTAATTCCTGTATCTGTTGACTGAAAATGCTTTACACCTGAGTTTTTGTCTTTCTATAACCAGAAGGAAGAAAAGGAATGCAAGACCTAAAATTTCATTAATGAAATTCAGTTCCCTAATACATACTCCAAAGCATTCACACTATGAAGTCAAAGCTTTTGTACATTTGGTCATGTTTTTTAATTCATACATTAGCCAACTGGGATAACGGCATTTTAATGCCCTTGAAGTGAAAACATCTTCTACTCAAGATTTTTAAATCTGTCATATATCTGAAACATAAATGAGACTTGGTCGATCCATTTTCCCTTCCTCCCCACCAAATGCAGGCATAGTGCTTTGCACTCCATCTGCCTCCAGCAGCTCTGTGCTCCTCCTCTCCTGGCCCATCAACACCTGTGAACAGCGAGCTTCCTACTAGCTACGGCTTCAGACCAGTGGCTTATCCTCCTATCCTATTAAAATACAGTATCATTTCAACAGGCAAACTATTACACGGAAATATTTAAAATGTAGGAAATCTTTTTTTGTAGAGAGGATGCCAAATATTCACAAAGTTTGCTTATAATGAAAATATTTTAACAAGTAAAGCATAACAATGCAATGTTAAGTCTAATATTGGTGACATTTCACAGATCTTGTTAGAAACTAGGGAGCAGGCTTTATTTGAACTTTGTTGCCCTTATATTAGAGTTCTTTTTTAGAATTAATTTACTTCCTTGTAGTTCTCATTATGTTTTTATTGCATTCATGGAATAGTGGAGCATTTCTCTAACTAATTTAACACCTGTAAATTCCCATGGCTGCTAATGAAAGACTGTGTAGACTACCAGATAAATTTCTAATTCATATTTCAAAGGTTGTGAGTTCAAATCCTATTAAGGTCGTACTTATTAATGTTTCTATTAACTCTTTTCCATCTCTGAAGTTATAGATTGAATTAATACTTTCAGTTTTTCTAAAGAAAGAAAACACATCTGCTCCAAAATGTCACACAAAGAGAAGACAAGGAAGGAGAAGGAAACAAACTTAGTAAAAGGACAGTTCAGATGCAATGTCTGCACTTTTCAAAGGGATAATGCCATTCTTGCAGTTAAAGGCAAAATACAATGAACTACACGTCTTGAATCCTTCAAATAAAAAGAAATTATGGTGTATATGAAACAGTGAAAATCCACAGCTTTTTTCCATATAGTGCAACTGCACTGACTGAAGCTTTGGCTTCTTTTCCTGTCTTTCTAACACACTTGTCAAAATTTATCATTTAACCTTCCAATGCCTCAGTTTATTCATCTGTAAAATGGATGCAATACTTACTGACCTCCTAGTTTAATAATCCTTAATCCTTTGCACATCTATAGCTATTACCATTAGAATTTTAAAGCTAATAAATTAAATGCAACTCCAATGGGATTTCATCAAATTTAATTCATCAGTTATGAGATTTTTAATGGAACAGCTATAGATGTTCAAAGAATTAATTATAGCTAAAAAACAAGCACTTAGAAAACTATTTAGCTATATCAAAAAGAATATATCTCTGGAAATAACCCTGCCCAGTGAGACTGGGAGCTAAGCAACCACTAATATTGCCCTTGACTGACATAACTTTAAATGCAGCAGCATTCTGGAACAATGCTCTAATTTATGATGATACAGTATCTACATCTGCTATCAGAAATAATTATGCAAAAGGTTTGAGAAATTTTTTTTAATATATTGTTTTGCATATTAGATAACATCTGAGAAGCTGTATTTTGCATAGCCATTAAAGAAAATAATTTGAGTGGTGTACAAATAGACAATACTCGATTAGCAAGCAGTACACTGGATTCCCTTCTCATTTCTTGAATGGTAATTACTTTTTCAAAAACACATGATTTTCTCAGAATAACATCATGTTCTCCTCCTGTATTTGAAATTTACAAGTATTCACTGTACTCTTACACTGACGTCCAAGTCGTAAGACTAAAAAGCGGGTTGTTATCTTCATTCATTTCTTTAGTTTTATTTTGCTTCTCAATCACTTCTTAATGAGTTTATAACATATATTTCCAATTAATGCACAACAACATCCTATTGAAATTTAAAAGAGTCCGTTTGAACCCACAAACTATATCTATAATTTATGTGGGTTCAAAAATTCCATGAAAAAAATCCACAAACAACACTTACAGGAATTTTTGAGTCAATCTGAATCATTTTAATCTGTTTGAGAAAAAGTGAATGTATAAGCATCAGAAACACCTTTTTTATCTAGTAATTTAAAATGCAGCTTGTTCTCTCATTTGGTTTTTTCCAAATCACTGTGAAACTGCTCAGACACATTAGGCTCCGGTTCAGAGACAAAAGTACCTGTTTCCCCCACATATGCTACGATAGCACGAGTCACCAAAAATCCCAATGCGTACAGTCTCTGGTGAAAGGCTTGTGAGCAGTACACCGTAACTGACAGTATGCATACATCCTGATTCACAAGAGCCACTGTACAAGGTCAGAAACTTTTTGACCAACTTCTCACATTAATTTGAGCCCTGCTTAACCCTGTGCCTCATGTTTGGGCCACATTTATAGCCTTAGCCCAATGACAGCTGCAGACTGTAGCTTCCCTGCCAGAATTTGCTTTCAAAAAGACTGACTAACAAGTTTCTCTTTCTTAGTTTTCTGGGAAAAAAACAATATATATACATATCTGAGGGTCATGCTCTTGGTATTCTCAGAGCTCTAAAAACTCTAGAGACATAAGGGAAACAGAGCTGATTTCTTGCCGTTGATCACAAACTCCATTGCAAGGAGAAAGAAGATTGAGGCCTTGATGTATACTGTCAAGATTTATACCGAGGAGGGCTGTCTTCAAAAGAAGGCTGTGGATAAATAAAAAGCCAGATACCAGGCTCTTCAGATAGAGCATTAGAATCACGGTGCATGGGCTGAGCAGCCCCATCAATAGTATTTCTGCAACAACAGCCTGCCAAGAAAACTAGGGAGGCTCTGAAAAATGAGTGAATGGGGAATGGGAGAAAGAGTTTGTTTATCCATATGGTAACGACATTCACACGGCTCCTAGTAACATGCAAGATGTAGTAATGTTCTTGAAAGGAAATCATTTTAAAATATATTGTCTTCAAATTCTTATGATTCATACTAGCTTATAAAATCCTTAGGGCCAAATACCACAGTCCCTCCTCAGCCCTCATTCAAGGAAAATCTGCTCAAAATCAATAGGAGTTTGCTTATATAAGGAAAAAGTGAAAACGAAGGATAAAATAGGGCTATGATTCATGGTACACATGAAAATTATTTGGGTTGTTCACACATGCAGACTATACATCATAATAAAAAGATTCTGTCCCACTGATGACCTAGTTTTCAAAATCTATACACATTTATTATTTATTAACACAAACTTCAGCACACAGGCAAAACCAAAGTGTATCACCTAGCCAACGGTTTACACATCTGAATGTTCTGGTCCATTCTAGTAAGTGTTTAGAAACCATCAGCCCCCTACACCGCATGAGCTTTCTTGTTCACACAATTATGTGTAAGTATTTTGAGAAAAGACTATATGTGATTAGGATGGAAAACATTCTACTTTTCTTATGGTGCCTCTGACTAAAAATAACAGTCCTATCCATTTTTTTATTTTACCTTCTAATAACACAATCTGGGATTTATTTTGGAAGATTTGAGTGCTTCAGAATAATTCATCTCTCACAAAAAACATTACCATGACAAATATTTAGCTATTATGCAGGTCATGTATAATTCATTTTACTAAGTAAGAATGTTATTAGTACAGACGCTTATGAAAATAAGTAGGATTGTTTTATTATTTGTAAATAATTTGTAGTGAAATTTTCCAAACAAACATTAAAAGGACAAAGACATTTCACAAAAGATGTAAATCAAACAACAAATTACTATTCGTACTCTTTTCTTACTTTTTATTTTCAAAAAAAAGGAGACAGAAAACTCTGCTCAGCGTCAAAGACACTGATGCAGCTTTTAGGGTTTCCTGCATTTAATCATCTTTGTGAAGAAGAGCAAGCCAGTGGTCCCCTGGATTTCAGCCAGTACTACAGCACTCCTCTCATTAAATTTTCAACTTCCTTAATTCATCTTAACTTATTCTTCTCACTGTTACCAGGTTCTTGTTTTAGACTACAAAATGCAGGTAATATAATACAATAAACAAAAACTGCCCAAATTTTAGTAGTATGTGCACTACTGCTTTTCCTCTTCAGTTATTCCCTTTTATTTTGTGTTCATTCTCTACTCCACTCCATCATCATTTTCTATTCAGACACACCACTGCAAACCCCTCCCTACACAACCACTTTCATACTTCTAATTCCCTTATGCTCTCAGTTTCTCCTACCAGCAGGTCTTTTTTCCAAACGGCTCTCCTTCCCCCTCTCTTCTACCATCTTGTCTCTTTTCCGCTTTACTAACCTAGTAGTCTTTATGCCTCCGTCACTCACTCCCATTGAACACGGCACATTTAGGATTTTACCTTTTTTTCCCTCCTTATCTTTCTTTCACAATACCTGTTCTCTCCCCTGCACCCTGATCCCTCCCGTGCTGCAAAATTTCCCTATGAAGTGAATTTTTCTCACCCTCTCTTTCCAAGATGTTTTCTGAAGACAAAGCAAGCTTTCTCATCAGCTTCTTTACTGACACATTAGTGCATCTCTCCCTCTTACTATGCAACAGAACAGCCTGTGTGTGCATAATGGGGTGTATATTCTAGCAGATTGCAAGGATGGTGGGTGTTAAAATGCATAAATGTGTGTGTATGTGCATGCTGGTATGTGTGGGTGCGCATATAGATGCCAATTGCCAGCTACACTCCTAGATTCTATGAATGACTGCAACATGCACCAGAACTTTATCGTTATTAAATTCTACTTCCAAATCATACCATAAAAATATTTTGCTTTAAGCAAATTAAAGCAGATACAGAAGCTTAGTATGAAATAGGAAATATCTCCGTCTGATATCTTTGAATCTATTCGAGTCTGAACCCAAACTAGAACATGAGGACAGTACAAGCGATAGGGTTATTATATTTTTAAATGTAAAAAAAAATTCAAAACTGTGGAGTCTCATGATATGATATTCAGAGGAACAAGAGAGACTGCTACTGGACTTCAGAGGTTAGAGAAGTAGCTGCCTGTTGACATGGGGCAACTATGAGACCAGGCGATACGAATTCATGGGAATGATGCAGACTCTAGGTAAGGACAGAGGAGAAAGGAATAAGAATATCCAGCTGAGGCAAGGACAGGATCACAAAAGTTGAAATCTCCTGAACCTGAGTGAATCTAAACTGAGAAGTTCCCATGGGTCTGATAATGGCACATGTTCTCTTTAGATGAACAAAATGTATTTTAAATATTTAACTCTTTCCTAAAACCAGAAACTGAGATATGACCATGCACTTACAACTTAATTTCACAGTTCCTAATGCACACACATCAAAAAAAGTTTGTTCCATGAAGTAAACTGTAATGAGACAGGAATCTCACATGTTATTTTTCAAATTCCTGAAGCTCTCATAGAAATTTCAAACAACACTCAAGCCATTTCATTTTTACAAATGAAATACAAAGTACTGATATATCTGTTTTTCAGAAGGCCATTTTTTTCATGTAATTTCTTCATAGTGAAGCACCATGACTAAGGAGACTACACCTGCTGCTAACATCTCACCTCCAAATTTTACTATTGCCTCTTTATTCTTCTTTTACACATGCTGTTTTTCAGTACACACTGATAACTCAGAGGTCACGCTAATCTTCATGTATCAAGCCAGCTGCATTTCATCTGAGTTACTAAGAGAGGCACTTGAGTGTTACTGCACCTCTTAAAGAAGTACCTGGATGGCGCTCTGCATGTATAAGAGGTTTCATTTCCCATTCATTAAAAAGCAAAAACATGAAGAAAATTTATTTTTTTCAAATGTAATATAAGATGGGCTACCTACATCAAATATTAGCCCAGTAATAGGTTGTTAAACATTAGCCATGACTGGTACTGAATTGTCATCCTTTTGCTCCCCAAGAGCTTGGTAAAGCGAGTTCACTTCTCCGTGTACCTTGAGTTGAAAAACAGTAAAACATTCTCCTTTTGAGTACACTGAGATTTAGAGGTCAAAGGTCTATATTAGGCAAACAGATTAAAAGAGCAACAACAGTTCTACAGTTAAGATACACTCAAGTAAACTGATTATAATTTGCACTCAAAATACAAGAAAAATCATTTCATCTCTCACATGTCTCATTTAGAAACCTTTTTCTCTTTTCTGTTTCTCTGTCTCCCCTCTCTCATAGAATAAAAGGAAGCAATGACGCTCACTGCTGACACTCTTCAAGAAGGGTGTGATAACCAGAATTAAATGTAAACACAGGACATCGGCAGAATAATGCCAGAGACAGGAATAACTTCACAAATCATCTCACATTCATCTGCTCATCAGTTCTGCAAACTGGAACTTCATGCTAAACTTCCTATATTGAAATAACAGGTCTTTCCTTCAAAAAGAAAAAAAAATACGTATAAAGGTAAATGCAAACGTCTCTTTCACAAGATCTATATATACAATAGTGCTAATGTTTGGTGGCACTTTTTATCATTACTGCAGCTATGTGCTGGCTACATTCAATTTAGTCCTGTCATCCTAATTCAGTTCCACAGATATATATAATTGTTATTATATTTTCATCAATACCTAATTTACTTTGAAAATGTAGCAGTCTCTGTCCACCTCTAGACAGGAAATTATTTTTGTTTCTTATCCACTATTGCTGCAACAATGAAATATCTCCAGAATTATTGTCAGATGTGTTTCTTTTTCAAAATTACATCATTACACAGTGCCCCATGACAGCCAGATATGAAGAAAGAATAACTTTTCAGAAGTCACATTTCTCAATCAACATGAGCTTACAATTTTAATAGTGCCATCAGTCAGATGGACATAGAAGTGATTGTGTATTTCATAAGGTTCCAGAACTACTGTCAGCCAGGAGTTACGTGTCACATCCATACAGGAAAAATACTGGAAATATAAATTATCCTTCTGTCTTCTGTAATGTATTTATACAGTGACTCTATTGAGCAGCATATAATGAAGAGACTTGTGATTAACAGAACATGAGCATGCTCAGTATGTGGAAAATCAGGCAGAAAAGTGTATTTCTGTCATTTTCAGCAGTAAGGAGACACCTAACTTTTCACCTGCCAGTTTTGTCAATTTTGTCAGATCTGAACAGCAGTTCAGGCCACTCAGCTGTGCTTCCTTGTTTCTTCAAGCCACCAGCAATGTGTCACAGTTCAAGCAGATGCAGAGGGTGGACACAGTGCAACGAGTGCACACAGCAGGAACCGGCATCACGCCGTAATGTCACCTCCATGGCCACAAGAAGTTACGGTGGCTCAAGGCCAGTCAGATGGTACATGTAAAAGATGGAAAAACCACATCCACTACTCCCATGTACTGGGTGAAATGAATCTTGTCATTTTGATGTATTTATCCACTACGTGCATTTTTTAAGTTACTGCTACCAAGAGATGAGCGGTTATGAACACTCTATGAAATGCAAGTCTTAATGCAAATGGTGGTTAATGACCAGCCCAAGATGAGAGATGTTATTATTTTGATGGGGGTCTTGACCCTTTCCAGAAGCTTCTCTTGTATACTTGGTGTCTTTGAAAGGGATTGCTAGCCTATGCACTGTAAACAGTAGGCAGAAAGTGTCAAGTTTTCTGGAGACAGCCATCCAAACCCTGCATTACATGATGAAATTTCCCAATCATTCCTACCTGTCCAGGACTTTGATCATACTGCATTACTCCATGACTGGTCTCTAGGATGACCAGTGTCTCTCTTCTTTGCACACGTTACTTATTTAAACTACACAGAACAAATTGACAGGACTATATACTGTAACATACAATCATTTCAAAATGAGCATTAAAAAGACATTTTCTGGAAACCGTGAATGGAACTAGTACAGCAGAGGAGCTTTGCCTATAAAATGCTACAGGCGGTGAAGATCCCTTGTAACTTCTGTGTTTGGATCATCAGAGCTGTGATAGCTGAATGGTGAATATTCCTTTATTTCATACTTAGAAAGTATTGGGAAGAAAAAATCATTTCCCCTTGAAATCCATGATTGGATTGTCTGCAGGAAAGAAATGTGTTTAATGCAGTTCTTTGCAGTTGCCTGCAGAAAACTAAATGTTGACTTCTTTTTTTAATGGAAGTGAAGGAAGTTTTTTTTCCCCTTCATCTTGCGCTTATCTAACTTACTGCCATTAACCTTGCAGATAATGTCTTCCATCTTCTTCTCTAATGATATAAATGAAATAAACTCATCCCACTTCAGCACTGCTCTGAAAATCTCCCTTCTGATGTGCCATCAGAGCAGTCCTGAACAGGCTTTAAAATGAGAGGGTTAAATGAACTGCAATTCTGCTGTGCTTCCTCTTCCCACCTGTTGAATCCCATGACCTAGAAGTGAAAAAGCCACCTGCATCCGTACCTGCCAGCTCAAACTGCTCCACATGATTACTGCAGCTGTATTCTGGATGCAACAGGGGGACGCAGAATGATAGAAAATAATACTGAGACAACAGCAATACTAAGTGAAACTCAAAAAAGAGAACAATATAATTGGGGGCAAGCTAACTGCTACCTGGACAGGCAGAACTACCTTCCCTCAATACACTCCACTGTAACTGACACACAACAGTTACAGTCCTGACCTGGCAGCATTTCATTTTATTAAAATATCACTGTTCTTAAATTAAACCAGAAGGACCCTAGATGTATCATTTTTCTTCCACTCAAAAGCATACTGCTGTTTTGGAAAACATCCCAATCTCCAAGGAAGATTATGAGAAATCCCAATCCACTAATACTCTTCCTTAGGAGTTAATTTCATCTCTACGTAAGTCTATAAAAGGGTTCTTACATGGAGGGCAATAGAGTTGAACTAAAGCTGTGCAAAATGTTCAAAGAGCCACATGAAACTATAAAAAACTCACCAGGTCTAAGGCGTGCACTAATAATTTGAACCAGCAGGGCTTTGCTCTAAATTTTATTGAGCCAGAGTACCTTTCATTAAAATCAGAAATGTAATTTTGAGCACTATCTGGAATTGTACGCATTTCTGGAGGCTAATTATTTCACTTTTTCCATCCCTCCCTCCCCCTTGCAGGTTGAATGCTGTGGCTGTTGCACACAGCCACCGGTATAGGTTTCATGGTTAGACTTCTGGAAGCCTAATTGGCTCTGTGTGACCAGCATGACGCCGGCTGCAGCTAAGCAGAGTCTCTCTGTAGCTGACTTACATAATTCCTATTTCCAAAAAGTAAAAATTCTAAAAGAAACTCTTTTAAACACTAACACATTGTGTTCCCATCTCCTGCTGTGACTGACCCAAAGAGAACAGCCGCCCGTCACTGCTCGCAGCAAGCAGATCAGTCCTTCAGCTCAGCAGCAGAGGTCTGCGCTTCAGAGGGAGAGGTCTCAGGTTCACTCCCTCCGACAAAGCAATTATGTTGTTACAAATCTCTACTAGTTTCCACACAAAGTTTCACTACCTATTTGTGTAACCAGGGAGAAGGAAGTGAATCAGTGTTAACTCTTTACCTGGCTCCACCTAAAAAACCTAGAATTGGGTTTCAGATTTGAAATGTAAAGTATTCCTTAGATGACTGTGCCACTAGGTCGTTCAGGTTTCAAGCCTATAACAAATTCCATAGTAGAGAGCTTAGAAACGCTGGTTTCCAGTGACTCTTTTGTTAATAACTACCTAATAATGTTTAAATATAACATATGCACTCCACTTTCCTGATTACACATGCACTAGGAGCAATTTAACAGCCAAAAACTGTTTACAAGTATGTGAGTTCCAGATTCACACATACCCATGAAAAAAATTTGGATACAATTTGGGGGAACTGGAGCTTCATCAGTCTTCAACTTATGTAAGTCTGGTTTTCATAGTGCTTGCATGAATAGATTCAGCAGTAGCAGAAGCAACTCCTTATATATAAAAAATAAAATAAAAATGAAAAGAGCTCCTTGGGAAGGGAAGAACTTTCACAGAAACACTAACCAGAGGAGATAAGGTGTGAAAGTCAGGGGGTGAGCTTGGCACATCATTATCTCTGTAATTTTTATTTAAGTAGTTTTAACTCAAATTCCAAAAGACTCGCTCTATTTAAATGTTAAGTTGAACTAAAAATTTTGATAATAATTGAGCCTTTTAGACAAAATAAGATCAAGGACCTGTAAATGTTAGTATTGATTTTAGCTATTACAAAATAAGATAGCATTGAATTTGATGAGGGCAATCAGAGCAAAAAGATGCAAGACATGAAAGAAATAAGGGAGATTAAAATTTAGTAAGAACTGGATGACCTTAAGAACTCAAGTAGAGAGAGATGAAATTGGATAAATAAGATGTTTTTAAGCTAAAAGCTTGAAAAATAATTAAAAATAACCACAACCAACAGATGACCCATGGTAAAGTTAAGCAAGCATGCTGTGTTGCAAAGCTGGGGTGTCATATTCATGTATCAGTATAAGGCTTGCTTTCAAAAAAGAAAAAAAAAATAAGGAAATTTATTGGTAAAATCCAAATAATGGCCTAGCTGTAGATATATAGCATTCTGTCTTGACTCCTGAATATTTGGAAGTAGCTGACATCAGAATTTACTTTGCTTATTTTAAGGGTAGAATATTCAGCATCTGTTTAAAAGCACAAAACTATATGAGTAAACAGTTCATGATCAAAAAAACCCCAACCATACTGTAGTGTGAAAATGACCCTGAGGTCCACCAATGAGGACTACATAATTATGGAGAGTAATTGAATTCCTATCTTTGTTAGCGTTTAGAAACTACTTTTTCCCCACAGATACCCGAAACACTCAACTATCTTAATTTTTGGTCATTGTCAGGGTCTTTTTTTTTTTTCCCTAATGAAGTCTCTTTTTAACCTGAGCAACTGCTCACAGCCTTCTTCTGAAACTTGGGAATTTTGTTTCTTTGCATACCCTACACTTTCCTAAGACATCATAAAAACTAACGTTGAGCAGTATATGTGCTAATCATGATGTTTTCCTTTCCCTTGACCATTCAAGAAGCAGATTTTCACTGTAAACTACAGAAAGTCAGACTTGACTATGTCTTCTTTCCTTCCACCCACATTTTCATTTCAAGCCTCAGCTCGCAGAAACATTTTGCAGGGAAAAAAAAAAAAAAAAGAAAATCAACTTTTCCCAGTGCTTTTTTCCAGTTGATTGCTACTCCTTGGCACCAATTATAAGTAACTGCTTCACAGCTGAACCAAAGTGGCACAGTCAGCAAAATCACAGCCTCTCCATCCTCAAGCAATCAGAGAGACTTGATGCAAAGGAGCAAAGGTGAGACAGACGGAAGCCTAATAGGCCAAGGAGGAATACGCCTCTAGTTCTTCCCAGTCCAGGCCGCCTCGTTGGTCAGAATGTAAATTTCTGGTAAACAATTTCACTGCCTGTCTCATAAAGAACTGCAAACTCAGTAGACAGTACAAAACCACTGGGACAACAGGGAATTCAGATCCTGCCACACTAAAGCCAGTGTCAAAAATAAAAGCATGTAATGAACTCACTGCCCAGCTGGAGTGAGGCTCCTCTGGTCACTGGTCAATAGCGACAGAGGTAGCAGAAAACAAAGACCATATTCAATGCATCTGCTTAGTGACAAGACATCAAACAGCTGTCTGTACAAGCTACCTTCTGGGATTTGCAGTCTGCCTCAATATCATGCTTCACACCTTGATTCCTGGCTCTAGTCCTTGATCCTGCTTTCTACCTGCTCAGCCCTGATTCCTCTTATATTTTCTTCATTCTATCCTCTGTCTTCTCTGCATTACAGCTTGTTCCTGGCTAGCCTGCTTGACAGCTCCAGCACTGCCTGCTGGCCTCTGCCTCACTCCTTGGAGTACTTGGCAGCCTCTCTCAGACCTAAACAATTCCCTCAACCCTTAATTGATATACTTTTTTTAATTACTGTGGGTCCTTAATTATGACCCCAGAGCTGATTTACTCCTCTGTCATGAGCCTGGTTTACTTCAGAAGCACAATCATCCTATCCAGGTGATGCAGGATTTGGTTCTTCAGGTCAGACTTTCTTTGAACTCCACTAGAAGTCAGCACCACAGCATAGGGGGTCTCTTCACATCTCTACTGCTTACAAGCTTTAGCAGAGAAGACAGCTTTATTAGGTTTGACTCAGCCTCCTGTATAGTGCTCAGTCCTGCATGGTCAGGTTTAACTAATAAGGACCACAGAAGATGAACAAAGAAACATGATAAAGATACATATGCATAACACAAAAAGCAGACAAGATCACTTTGATACTACACCCTGCTAACTACTGGCAAGTGCTATGACTTTAACGGTAATTTTGGATCAGTCAGGTAACTTTTTGCACGGATCGCTACAGAAGTGACTGTCCTTACCATTAAGTAATCTCCCTGGCTGATCTAGCAACAGTATTTATTAATGGATGCCGAAGTGGATTACATTAACCTATTTCTCTGTATTCATAATGAAGCGCTATACGGCCTCTCTTAAAAGAGAGTGAAAAATAATAACCAGCACACAAAGACAGTTATAGCACAAGCATGAAAGCTGCCTAGGGCAGCAGGCTGGTGAGGGCAACAAAGTCACAACCACAAGTGAGGAACCCTCTCCTGCTCCCACAGGAGCCCAGGTCTCCAAGCTGGCTCTGTGACAGCAACAGAGCACAGGCTTGTTGGAAACGTTACACCTCTCCAAGGAAGGGTCAGTTATCAGCTAGTACCCCTCAGCCATCACTCCTAATGTCACCCCACATTGTAGCTAGGCTATATGGGAGAGGAACTGATAAATCAGGATAGAAAGATCATGGCCAGATGTGGGGTGAATACCCACTACTAGGGAAGGATACAGCACACCATACAACATCAAGAAACTTTGAAACCATTTGTGAAAAAATGATAGTCAAGGCAGAGAATGTATTTTATGAACAAGAATGTGACCTGGGAAATCAATTCACTGTCGGCCAACTCAAACTGCAGTACCATCGGCTGGATGAGTTGCCTGTCCTTGAGTGCCCAAGGACTGCAAGATCCTCTCTGGCATTAGGGCCAGGCTATTCTGCAATCCTTCATCACTTAATTGATAATAATTGTTACTCTGTTGGTGCATGTACAGGTCAGCAGTCCAATAGCTGGTGCAAACCTTTGTCTCATTCATGTTCTACCTATACATCGACCTTGCTGACTTTCCTTGTTCATTCTGCTAAATACAGTACTAGCTGTGAACTGCTACAAACTGTAGAACTCCCCCCTTTCCCCTAAAAAAAGGAACACCTTCCTCATTTCCCTGTTTTACACCCCAGCAGACATGAACACCACCTGTATTACTCCCCCAATTTGCATGTACATAATTTTCTTACAATCCTCCTCCAAAGTTAAGAGAGAAACTTACACGAAGCCTATCATAGACTTACATCCACTGACCAGCTCCATGAACAGAAGTTCAGGGACAATGATCGACAAAGCCTGTCGCAAACATGTCATTATTCACCTTTAAACAGTGGGGAAAAGTGGGGTTGAAGCACTTGTCCTGTCACACAGGAAATCATGGTAGAGACTGACAGTATTCTGGGAATCAACACTTCCTTGGGAGGGTAGTCATTTGTAGAGGACACTCCTGCATCCTCTCTAAAGTAGCTGTATTAAATTATTGTCATGTTTTCTTGTTCTACATTTCATCATAAGAATTGCATTTAGAATTATTTTTAAACATTCATACCGTTTGACAATGAAAATTCTCATTAATGCAGAAGTCATAAGCAGTACTTAGTGATGCTCATTTCCAGGGGCCCCTCATTTCTCACAAACATGCAGAACTACATAACCAAACTAACAAACAGTATTTCATCACTTTTCTTTCATTTTCAATAATTCATAGCTCTAATATTTACTCTATTACCTGTCCAGCATAAATATTAATGACGTGCCACTACAAACTTTAGAGTACTTTCTGACTAGATCAACAAGGAACTCTTGCCCTTGGCCTAAAGACAAAAGATTGTCACTGTGATTAATAAGAAAAGTGACAAAACCTTGCAACTACAATCAAGAAACATTATTCTAGAGAAATATTTCAATAGCTTCTAAATGCATTTCACAAAAGCTTTAGATGTGTTTTAAAAAACACGTGGAAAACCCACCCTGAAATTATTGTATTGCATGGAAGTATTTGCAATCTTTTTATTGCACTGCAATGTTCTGAAAGATCTATGCCTCACATTTAACAGGTTTTCCATTTCACTTGTTTAACATTACGATGCATTAGTAAAAACAAAGGTTACCCCCCACTTTCCCTGACTGATTAATTTCATCTTAGTTTTCGAGGAAAGAAAATTTAAATCTTATTTAAGTGGGGAGAATGGAAGGCACTGTGCCACAAAACTATCCACCTATACATAAATAAATTAGACAGGGCTCTTTCCTCCAGTTTTCCCTGAAGTAAAACCAACAGTGATCTATGATTTCATTGAGTTAATCTACTCAAAACCTAGAAACTTCTGATGACGCAAATCTGCTAACACATTCAAAGGGTCCTTGCATTTCCCTAATGCTACTACTAATAATGCTTTATCCTAACTCTCTTTAATGCACAAAACTCTATACAGTGCAGTTCAGCCACTTGATGAGCCAAGGTTAACATTTGCACAGTGCTGACACAAAAACAGTTAATGAAAGTAGGAATCTGCAACTCTGTCATTCTTTAAGGAGTCATAAGAGTCTGGTGAGAGATTATTACTACATACAGTCAAGGACAATGTGGACTTCTGGACTCTGAACTGACACTTCCAATACAGACAGCCTCCCCCCCTCTCCCTTCTCTCCAATTTTCTCAATTTACTAAAGGAACCAAATGGGCAGTTATCTTCCCCCCACGAAGCTGTACATCTTTAAATGCCAGTCCTCTATTAACTGGGCGCTGCCTGAGATGGGCAGAATCCTATCAGCACTCTCTTCCACAGGAGAAGAGTTTTGTGTTCAGGAAGAACTCAAAAACCAAGTCAGATATTTCGTAGCTGATGAGTGAAGTGTAGTGTTCTGGCAACCTTTTGGCAACCGGTCTTTGTTCTTCAATTTTGTTCACCTCTTCTCTCCTATGTTTGTCTTGCTGATCAAAGTCCAAAATATGAGGTCTACAATATGCCTAGTTTAGCATGCAAATGCAAAGATCAAAAGCAGCCCTCCTTTTTATGAACACACATGCACTCTCTTAGTCAACAACCATATATATCTGGTTCTGGTTTTGCCACTGGGAGTATGAGATCTAAATTAGATTCAGAGGATGGGAGAAAGAAAATTAGTGGCGCGTCATTTCCACCCATTCCAGCACAGTTAGCCACGAGTTGTGGTATAAGCAATAATTTATGTACTATGAAATTTCAAAGAACCACAGTCAATCAACATGAGATTCCAGTGTTTGTCTGGTTTTTTACTTTGGCCTTTATGTAAATACTACTCTGGGTATAAAACAATTTTCATGGATTGCTCAAGCATATGGAGGCAGGCATATTTGGACCCATCAGTCAGGCAGAGAAAGACTTGTGCTCCAAGCACATACAGGGGAGCTCACTTTGAGTAGAGAGAAAGAGACAGCATCATCCTCTAACATCATTTAGGAAGCAAATTTAAAACCTAGCAATTCAGATTTAACCACGAGGAACTACTCTACCACGAGGACAAGACTTCTCTCTTCATTTTCCTGTAATTTATAAACCTTCTCTACAAATGGTCCCCTCCAGAGAGCCCATCTTTAGTTCTCCTTTGATAGGTCAATCAGAGTCTGTACAGAGTTGTCTTCAAGATCAGTGTTTGATAGCTTTTCTAATAATTTCAGTTCATCTCTGATCCTTTTTTCCACAGGGGCTTCATTTTTTGCTTTACGCAAACATTGCCTTTCCAGAGTGACTGCTTTTCCCCTCTTTAAAAATGATGTTAGACTAGACTGTTTCAGTTGGAAGGGACCTACAACAATCATCTAGTCCAACTGCCTGACCAATTCAGGGCTGACCAAAAGTTAAAGCATCATATTAAGTCCAAATGCCTCTTAAACACTGATAGGCTTGGGGCATCAACCACCTCTCTAGGAAGCTTGTTCCAGTGTTTGACCACCTCTTGTAAAGAAATGCTTCCTAATGTCCAGTCTAAACCTCCCCTGGTGCAGCTTTGAACCATTCCCATGTATCCTACCACTGGATACCAGGAAGAAGAGATCAGCTTGGAACAAATGAAGAAAAGCCATGGAACAAATGAAGAAAAGCATTAGAAAGAGCAAGATGTACAGTAATTAACCATGAAGGAACTACACAATGTTTAGGTGTCTGGGTCCCATTCCTGCCCTTCCTCCCTGCCAAATGAAATGGAGGGAAGAGAGCAGAACACTTCCCCAGTTCGACATTTTCACAGGTCGTGAGTCAGAGTCAATACTTTTAGAGAATGATGCACAAAATAATTTCTATAGAAAAGATGGAGACTCAGTGTCATAAAGCGGGAAGGATTGTTCAGTATCTTCTATAAAAGAACACGAAAAAAAGGCCTTAACCTAGTCTACCATTGAGTGAATTCCTGAATGGGTAAATAAAAGGATCAGATCATTAGGGAAGGAATGTGGACAGTTTCTATTGATCCTCCCAAGGTCATTTAATTATTTATAATTTCCTTGATTACATGTGAGAGGGGTCAAATCTCTTTTGTAACACATAAGGTTTTTATGTCATTTTTCAGCTGGCAAGGTAAATGATTATGGCTTTTTCCCTCTAGCTCCAGATGGGCTATTGTTGTTAATGTCTGTTATGTTAATAGAGTATGCAATATTAAGGAATATAAGATATTTATAACAAGTTATAACAGAGCTATGACCCAAACAAATCAGATATAAAATTTTAATGAATTGGTCCCTGAGTCTATTAATTTAGTTATAGGGTAGAAAGCTAGCAAATATATTTTCTCTCTCAGGCACTACAACAGGAGAAAAACATTAGACAGGGTCAAATGCTGTTGTAGACTACTAAAAGAAAAGCGTATGTTCGAAGGTGACATACAGTTTAATTTCAGGAAGATTTCCTAGAAACATCACTAATTATACTCAAAAAGCTGAACTACTTTTTCCACAAGATGTTCCTCTGTATCATACAATGTTGAAAATACACATATATAAAAACCAAGATTGTAAAAACCTAGCAAAGCTCACTGTTGGATTTATCATTATTTGTAGTGGAGTAATGTTATATCCACAGTCACAATGTTTTCAGTTCCTTCTGGGAAACAAAGAATGCCTTTTTGCGTATGTGCATATATACGCATATAAACACTTATTGGATTACTGATCCCAAGGAATGTTTCCTTGGGATACATTCTTCACAAATTTCTACAGTCTAGCTTTAAAAACTGCTTAGAAAGTATACCATCTTTTTTCTAGAAAAATGCATTCAACTTCTGTAGAATTCTTCTACAGCATTTTTATAAAGGTCTTCTGGAAAAAGCCTGAGGAAATTAATAGTGATTAAAAAAATACATTCTGGAGATCATACTGTAAACTCTCACCTATTTTTTACAACATTATTAGACTACTGATAGCATTCAGTAACATGCATGAGATTTTTTCCAATAAATCAACGAATCAGTCAATGAAGAGGTTTCTGTTTGGTTTTTTTAAGAGCTCGCTTGCTAACTTATAACCAGGAACATGTAATAGTTGCACACAAATTCATCTGCCTAATTAATATCAATCCAACTACGTGACTTGCTGTTACACAAGTCTTTAATACAGATTTTTCATTTTGCGCCTTTCTCTCCCTCTCCTTCACTTTTATACTCAAATTTCTCATTTCATCTTTACCTGACTCAATTACCCTTCAGGATAATCTGTCCATATTTTTCTATGTACCCACTTAATTAATAGCACTGCCACCGCATTATGACTGTTAGAAATGTTACAGTGGAAAGTATTGAAGGTTATTTAATTATACTGTATTAACCATACGTTCCCATCAAAATTATATTCCTGTACGCCCCCCATGCCTACAGAAATAAACACAGGGGATTTAATTCTCTCTTTTCCCTGACTCCTGATCACAAACACCAGCACTGCATAAGTGAAATTATACCTCCTTGAACCAAACTGGTCCTGATCCCTCCCAGAAATACCAGCTCAGCTACTGCAAGGGATGTCACCACCACATTACACACAGGTCTGAGTGATTCATCTGCAACAAACTAGCATTTCTGACTCAGCGATGACTTCAAGAACAGCTCTAGATGGCTGCCAGAGGACAGTGTGTCTGGCATCTGCCGCTATGGCCTCCTGCAGGCTCTACTCCTGTAGAAGCCTACACAGATAGAGTTGTGGCACAGTCTGCCTCCCTGGGTTTTTTTCCCCAGAAACTATGTGCATCATACAGGCAACACTGGCGAAGTGTCACATCTATACTAATATGGCTTTTGCCTGTTCTTCAGGATATTCTAGAAATACACTGCATCATATTTTATACCCTAACATATTTGTTGTCCTTTGTGATTTTTGGCAGTCTCCAGGATTTATTTTTTTTATGTTTCAATTGCCATATAAACCATTAAAAGCTCCCATAAACACAAATATTAATGTACTAATAATGCATACTCCTCTACACTGCAGAATAACTTACTTTTACTACAGTTCTGCTTTGTACCGGGTGCAATAAAAACAGCATCTTGGCATTTTACATTCATGTTCTCTCAATTACTTTAATACCATTAACTAAATTCTAAGTTTACAAGTTAAACGTTGTTTACTTTTCTGCTTGCCAACATGCAAATACAATATCAAATCTGAGAGTCAAGCTTCCACTCCATCTTCTACTTCATGAACAACAGTCAGCAGAAGTTGAATCTATCACTTAACTCTGCTTAGTGTTATCTGTGGAGATTCACCCAGCATTCCCCAGTGGGGGCACACTGTGCTAGAGATTTTCCTGTTTGGAGAAGACTAGAAAGGGAGGGGAAAATTCCTAACAGCTGCTTTTTTTACTTGGTAAAAAAGGTATTAAATAGATATCACGCTTCACAAGGTCAACACTCAGAAGTGTTGACTTGTGACTGCTTTCTGTGAAATAACTTCTTACTGATATCTCCGTGCTCTGTTTCCCATTTCTCTTCAAGTACTTCCCCAAGCACATGAAGAATCAATCCCCAGTGGAATCAAACCAGTTGAAATTTTCTCCAAGGAGTGCTTGGAAACAATCTCTCACAGTCATACAACATGAAGAACCTTATTCATTAAGGAGGGGGAGAATTTATTCTCATTCATATCTTATAATAACATTTATGAAATTTTTTCCATCATATTTGGGAAAATATCATAATATTTGAAAAAATATGAGAACAAGGTGAATTTCCAGGAGAACCATGAGTCAAGCTTGTTGTCTGGATTCACTGCCTCTAACCAATACCTTGGTGAAAGTTTAATGCAGGACACCAGGGTCCAGCAAGCTATGAATAGATGAAAAGGGAGGACCAGAAACTAAGCAACATGGAAGGGCTCTGGTTGGTATTTTAACAACTGCTACATAACAAATAAGACCTCTTTGCAGAAGCTTATGGCAGCAGCAACAACATGGGAACATAGTGAGAAGAACGTCACCTTTTCTGTAGCATACAGGACTAGGGTTAGACCACCACACTTACCACAGTTGGTTCCACACAAAGAGCGAGAGGGAAGTCAAAAGTCACCATTAAAAGACTCATGAGGAATGAGGAGAATCTGTTGCTCGTGACAAAAGCAGAGCACTTTGCCTCACATTGGGCTAAAATGATAACATTCCACATCCCATGCTATGTGGAGGAAACTTTAAAGCATCTTCTAAGTTAACTTCTCACTAACAATTACCTTGCAATTCAAAACACTGCCTATATTTCACAGTTTACTGAAAATTCAAACATTTAATTGTTATCAGATTACACAGCTTACATTCTTCACCACTCAGAGGCAAGACATTTAGCAAGGAAACAAAAAAATTTCATGTATGATGAAACAACAAAAACAACAACTCGTTGCATTAAGTATCTCATTTAAAATTTTTATAGCGTGATAAAGTAGCAGAAAGGGAAAACATCTGGATGACAATTTCATTTATCAATTGCCTTCTATCCATTAATCTCAGGGCCTTTGAAATCTACTATAAAGTTCATCCCTGGACAGTGAGTACTATAACAGTTGTTTTCCTGAGAGGTAAACTGGGGTACAGAGATCTTTTTTATGTCTCAAGTCTCTTAAGAAAAAAAAATCATGCCAAGAAAAAAAAGCAGAATGAAATCAGCAGTTTCTGTTCTCTTAGCTATCACACCTCTCTTTCTCTCAGCTTTATCTGAACAAAACAAAAGGATATTTGAAATTGTCCTCATCAAGTTACAAAATGATATATGCCCAGCTACTACCACCGTCTCTCTCTCACTCTTCCCAATCATACAAGTACTGAACCTGTCACTAATCAATAATAAAGGCTATATATGATCTGTGCTGGTTTCAATGACCAGAAACCCTTCCCACTAGGAAGATGCTTCCAAATTACAATAAGCAAATGCAACACTTTTTTACAACCACTAGCAAAGAAAGCTAGCATACCTTCAGACCTGCAATCACCTGTGCATAACAGCATACACTAATACTTCTGTTATGTAAAAGAAACTACCCATGTGCATGAAGCTCAGTAACAATATAAGCTATCCATAAAGAAATAAATGTTCTTATTTTGTCATTACGTTAGTAAACCCCTGAAGAACTTTGGGACTGTTCTTAGTGTCTGAAGATTTAGTTCTCGGTGAACAGAAACAACAATGGGCAATAAGTTCTGTTTATTTAAGCTTTTAAATAGATGCACACAAAGATTTCCAACCTCTGCTTGATGAAATGCATCACATAGCTAATAATTAAATGACATAGATCTAATAAAATGCTTTCATATTAGGCATGAAAACTTAGAAAAGCACATAAGAACTGTTACAACCATTTAGAAGACCCAATACTACTCACTGCTTCAGCAAGTGGAAAGAAGAAAAACATGCGCATGTACTAATCAGAAGCTGGCAGCAGTGGTGGCTGCTCAGGAATGCCAAATCCTACAGCTGGCGCAGCCTTTCCCTCCACTGTCCCTGCCACTCTGGAAGGACTGCTTCCTCCAGCTTGGGAAGGAGGAGGAGAAAGCAAAAGAGCTCAATAGTGGCCACTGTGACACGAAGTTAATTTTCAGTGTAAACTATTCATTACTAAAGTACAGCATTTCCCCGCTTTCCTCCACTGGAGCCCAGCTGCAGAAGTCAGGAACACTGTAGGGGTCTGAAGTGGTGCAGAAGTGCAGCATATATTTTAAATTTCAGATTTTAGAAAATAACTTCCCTTTTTGTTCTCAGGCCTCAGACTGACAGGAGGATCAGGAGAACTCTGCAGACAGAGTGTTGCAAATATTCCCCACACCAACCCAACCCAGGGATAACCCTGAGCACTGAGCTGCAAACTTTCCCTCTCCATGGCTCCTGGGGTATGGAATACAGAGATAAAAATAAAATACTCTCTTCTCTTTCTCTCCACTCTGTACTGCCATTCATATAATCACTACCCACTATATTTAGGTTTAATCCTAATTACGAGCAAACAAGCAGTCATAATCTCAAAAAGCAACTTTAACATATTAATGTCTATTAGCGTAACAAAATCCACTCTTTCCTCAAAAAAAAAATCAATTAGCCATAAACAAGCCCACAGACTATGAGTTTTATTAAGAGCTATTTTTACAGGCATTAACAGGACAACAGTATAATACCACAGAATTTTTACTACAAGAGTAAAAAAAGTTACTTTGTGGAAAAATGGTAAATAAATTCTATATTAAAGAAGCAGGGGAAAGGATTTGGAAGCTGTATGGCAGCTGTTTCAAATAACCATCACTCGCAATGATTCTACAGATTTTTGATTTTACCTTGATAAAGTAACACACATCTTCATGATCTGTGTACTGTTGAATTTTGGATTAAAGCATTACAGTTAGGGCTGTTTATTTCAGGTATACAGAAGACAGTAAAGCTCATTGTCAAATAAAATTATCCATGTATCAGAAAGCTATGTAGAAATTAAATAGTACTGGGTAGAAATTCAAGCTAGATGCAAGTCACAGAAACATTGCCTTGCTTGTGTACAGGCTAGTACAGTGCATGTATACAGTGTGGCTTTTTGTATTTAGAGATCATCATTAAGTGTTTTATGAGCATCACAGCTCTGGTAAAAAGCAGACTTTTTTTTTTTTTTTGAAGAAAAGCAGACACGCATTTTCCTTCTGAGCCCTTGCTTTGTCCATTTTTTAAACAGCCTCGTAGCCTATCATGAGGGTACTGTATAACTAAATACAAAGTGACAGTTCTCATTTCTCTTGTTTACAGTGATGATGCCACTTTTCCAAAACAAGTTGACTTGTGTTTTACATCATCCTTTCATTAGCTCATCTTGCGCCTCCAGGTTATTCTAGCCATTCATCACCCAGAATTACATGCAAAAATGAGTCCAAAAGTCATCTGATTTGCTATCTTCTCATAATTGCACAGCTTCCACCACAAAGCATGAGAGAGCACTCTCTGAACCATTAAGGAGGCAGGATGAGGGAAGACATAGGCTCAGTTCTGGTTCTATTCAAATCTTTCACTCTCCTTAGTCTCAAAGGGAAGCATCAAATATTCTCAGGCATTTGCTTGTTTGCAAGTGGCTTATGCATGTGTGTGAGAAAATTAACAAGAGCGAGCTGATCTAAAGTGATAGATGTTGTACCTCCATCTGAAACTTATTTCTGTGGCCTGCCTTATTCTGTGAAAAGGATGAGCTCCACACTCTGACCCTTGCCGATCTCTGGAGGCCTCCAAGCCTCTCACCGGCAACTGCTGTGAGCAGAGCCAGACCGAAGAGTCCAGCCTCACCTCTCAGGCAGCCACAGCCAAGCCATCATCTTCCCCTCAGAACTTCCCAAATCAAAGATGACAAACCCTTTTGAAGCCCCTATCCATCTTAATAAACATTACTGAATGAAAAGCTGCCTTGGACCACGCAGGGCTCAGCCCAAACCTTGTCTGATCTCAGCTCTCTGAAAGCAGGATATAAAACAATCCAACTGCCCACAGACACATCACTCCTCCCTTGCAGATGAGGTATTTGACACCTGCTCTACTAACCCACGTGACTTCATATTTCTCTAAAGCTGGTTTTGGTTTTGAGACGCCCAGACTTTTCCTCCTAAAATCTATCTTTACTACAGAAAATGGCTTTTTAATGTCTTTTGTGCCAGAGTTTATCTGTTACAAAGGTAAAATATTTCAGACAGCACCATGACTGACATTAAGAAAATACTGAGGATACTGCACCACAGATTCCAGTCAGACTACCTTGCGAGAGACAGAAGTAAGCATTTGCAAAACCAGCAGTGTCTAACAAATGTAAAAATATCTTTTCCACCAGTGTTAATAAATGATGTGTATTTCTTTTGTCAGCAAGCTGTATTTTTTCCTTTTAAACTTTTATAGCATTCAAAAAGATATCTTAAAACATAACTCAAGTTAGAATAAATGATGGGCCAAGGAAAATAGTGACTATAGGCAATATGGTGACTTGAAACTCATCACAGATGATGACTGCCTGAATGAAATATTTTAAAATTCAAGTGTTCTGTAACTGTTGCAGATTTTTCACACTTCCAACAGCATACATTTTTAATGCCTGGTTTAAAAATGTTTATAACCACTAAAAGTGTTTAGTGGTTATGTAGGAATCAGAAAAATGCAATTGAAGGTTATGGGAAAAATTAATTTGCATCAAAGTAACTACAGATTTCCACAGACTTTGCATTGGCAGTTTTTTTCCTCCAACAAAGCTAATCCAAATTTGTGATAACGTTACTGAAAACAAAACCACACAAGTAGGAGGGAATAAAGGAAGTACCAGTGTATCTCTTGCTGAGTCCATACAGCCTCTACAGATACACTTACCAGCCATACAGTGTTCTCAATGGTGTCTACGTTTGCTGAATTAGTATTTCTCTTCCAAGAACATATCCTTTGAAACAAAAATGGATTAAATGTGTTGCTTGAGTTTCCAGAGAGATGTAACAGTTACATTAATAGTGACCATATTTAGGGAAAAACACTCAAAAAAAGTTATTTTTATTTGTTGCTCTTAAGGAAACTTGGAGTCAAGATCAAAGGGCACTTTGATTTGTTTGAAAGTTGTAAATGATCCATTTCCAGATTTTATAAAGTTAGTGTGCAATCTGTGAGTACTTGTGCCATAATCGAGAAGGAAGGGTCTTCAGCTTCACATGTCAATGCTGTAAACATGTAAAGCTGGAAAATATTTCCCAAGCAGGCAGCCATGTGTAAAATTTACAGAACCTGTCATGAAAGAACTGCAGCTGCAGAAGTGCAAACTTCTCACTGCATCTTGAAGAATCCAGATGGGGGGATGTGAGAGAGATTATTTTTTCCATCATGGAGGGTTCCAGCTGGATTGAGTTGTTGGTGCCATCAACTTTTAAAGCAACACTTCACCCAGTAATGAAACACTGATTATCCAATCACAAACAACAGAACAGAGGAATCTCTTTAAAAATAAAATAGAAAAAAATCTTATGTTAATTGCACCAATATGTGAAAGACTGTGGGCTAATTTATGACTGTTTTGCAACATGTCCAGATGTCACTGTGCTGAGACCACCAAAATTATATTACGTGAAACCAAAAAAAAATGCAAGGAAAAATATCAATTCAGAATTAAACAGCAATCCAGACATGCACTTGAAAAGCAAAGGTACAAAACAGATTTGAAATATGTGTATTTATATTCTGTATATGTGCACATATATACACACAAACCCACTCAGTCTCAAAATCATCCCCACCTTCTGTGGATTCTTAGGTGGAATAACGCTTTGACCAGCTCTTCACCTAAGTCCCTTCATCATGGTGGAGAAATGGGAGAGTAGAGTCATGTTCCTCCCTTAATAACCCTGTTGTCTCAGCTGCTTGGCACTGGACCTCTATTCTCCTTCTGCCACCCCCAGCATGTTTGAAAGGACAATCACAGCAGTCACTGTAAGCATACGCAAAGGAGAATAATACTGAGAAGGCCGAAGAGGAGTGATAAACATACCCCACCCATTTTCCCACATACTGCCTGGTCATCTATGCTTTTCTAGCTCATCTTCTTTGAAGATGCCAGGAAATACAGAGACAGATATGCAGCAAAAATCTTTGTCAATGCTTATAGCATCATTACACAATACTATCCACCAAAGTTCAGTGCAGTAGGAAGAGTTAGGCAGAGAACCCAGTGATCAGTTTTCAAAAAGAAAACAAAACAGGAAAAAAAAAACCAAACCAAACCAAACCCCACAACACAAAATCCAGGCCCAATGTCCAGCTGAGGTAAGCTATCACAGTCACATGGCTGTTTTACCTAAGTGAGAATGTAGTTGAAAAAACACTGAGCAGTCTTAAATAAAAATCACATACCTAAAAAGATACAATTGTCAAACTTAAAACCATGACCTCCCTATAATGGTTCAGAAAAGTGTAGTCTTCTGGTTTAAAGTTCATCCCCTGACACTGAAGCAAATTCTGGGAGATCATCTGTACCAACCATCTTTTAAAATCTTCACAGAACTATGCAGTATTTGCTTTCCATTTATAGTTATATTAAAAACCTCTTAGGATATATTTAAAAATGACACGTATAAACTACCAGATGGCACAGAAAACAACGACAATTTGATGAATATAGAAATCAGTGAAACTATTTCTAACACCACTAATATGTAATATTTGTGATATGTAATATTCTGGTATAATATACACTATTTCAAAATGAAATCTGCACTTAAATGCCAATATCCTCTCCTTCTGGCTTCTCACTTTATGACACTAACATAGGATCTCATTCACCAAGCCAATTGAAATTTTAATAAAAGAAAGCTGGAGTTTCTAATAAACTCCCGCAGCGAGCGGATAATACTAAACATCTTTAGCAGCATGGTGTTTTTTATTATTATTTTAGCTGTATATTAATATGCTAGTATTTGTAAACTCTCTAGTGTCACCAGATTTATTTCAAAAGGCTTCTCTGCATCCTTCTTTTGTGAAAAGTGTATGTGACAATGAAATAATAATTTCAGTGGGTTTTACTATATAGATGTCTAAACCGAAAAAGAAGATACATCTTAACTTAAAAAGGAAACTTTCGATATTACTTATTTGCCATTTGGGAAGACAGTATATTGAATTTTCTTGTTGAGGATAAAATTATAACAGCTAGACTGGCAGCATTCGCCATGTGAAGATTTATTACAGATTTTGATACAGAAAAATGCACACAATTTTTCCTGCCTCAGTTCTGCACACACAGCCAGGTGAAACAGGCATAGAGTATGCTGCCCAAACACTGGCCAAAACCTACAACTGCTCCCAGCCAGCAGTATGCCAGGTAGTTAGACAATGATTGCTTTCAGTATTTTTCAAACCTCATCAGCATCACTTGCAGCCCTGCAAAGCGCCATCCACCCACAGAGAGCACTGGAAGGCATCAGAGCTGAGATTTAAGCTTTCACTTCCCACCCTGGCAACAAAGAGCTTTTCCCTACAGGACCCAAGCTACTGGTCTGCTCAGGCTCCTCTCCTGTCCCCTAGGTTTCTAGGATTGTAACACTGCTGGCATTAGTGGTTGCAAGAGACCCAATAAAGCCTTTGAAATCAATCCCCAGATGGCCCTTTGTCTTCAGCGGATATAGGGTAAAACATCTAGGAATCAAGTTCTCCTCTTTTGAGCACAAAAATCTGTCTACAGTGTTTAATTCAAGCAGGTTGCCTCCAGTATTTGTGTGGCAAATCAATTAGCAGCATGTTTAACAACATATACATAAAACCTTGTACTAATTTTCATAGATATTACATTTATCTTTCAGTTGCTGAAAACACACGAACGCAACTTTCTTATCTCATTTCAGAATAATAGCTGTGATTGTCAGTGACAAAAAAAATTACTTATTTGATTCCTAAGCTGCCTGTACACTATCATTAATTCATTATCTCTTTCATCTTATTAGTTATGTTCTCAAACTCTACAGTGCACAAACATTAATTTGAACAGTCACCTGCCCTTAAAATGCCAAAGTTTGTATTAGTTTTCGGCAACTTTAAAAAAAAACCTGCATTCATTGGCTTGCAAATGAAATGTATTCACACAAAAAAATACCTCCCATAAGCTAAAGCAGCTCATCATTAACATTCAAGGAATGTGAACACAGGCTTCATAGAAAACCATTAAAATATAAGGCAGCTTTCAGCCTATTTTAAGAATTTCAGAGAAATTTTGCATTCTCTTTCCCATGATGCCATGGTGATGTCAGGCTGCATTTCAAATAAAATGACAATGAAATCATTTCAATTCCATGCAATGTGCAAAAAAAAAAGTCAATTTTTCTCTTGGCAAACCGAAGTCTAAAGTAATTAAGCACTGCTGTGTGGGTGGCAGCTTCTTCCTCTGAAGTCAGCCTGAGATAATTACCATATTAAAGTCAAAACATCATGTGCTGTGCTGATAGATAGATGGATGGAGAGATTGGGCATCTATTAAATGATCCATTTTGTTATGCTCCCTGGGAAATGTGCCATTGATGCCAATTAAAAATATATATTCCAAGTGAGTATTTCTAAGTGACAAAACTTCTATTCAGTAAATTGAATTTATTATTTACTGATCATGAAGTACTTAAAGACATAAGAAATCTGGATAGATAAGAACCTAGGAGGAGAATTATATACTTTACAAAGTTTACAAACCCCTCATTACCCGGTTCCCACACAACACCATTTTTAGCTAAGATACCGAGCTATTTCCCTTCCATCATAAAATCCTTAAGTAAGGTGGAAATACAATAGTAGATAAAACAAACATCATCTAAGGCTTCTGAATTCACAAATGTTCTATTGTAAAAAAAAGGTCTTTTTCAATTTTAATAATAAAATATCCCTTAGTACATACTCATAATTAAATGTCTTCAAGTCTACATTTTTGATGTCAGAAAAGTAAATGGACCAAAACTAAAGCATACCAGCGATGATTAATCAGTGCTGTTTGTTGAGATGTATCACAGCGAGGCTTAGCATGATAAAAATTCCCAAAAAATTCCGTATGTAACTAGTATTAACATGTATTACCAGCACTGTCACTCCAACAGTAGAGTGTTTCCACTATTAGGATGTGAAGAAAATGATTCCACTAAAATTTAAAGGGACACTTCGTTTTATGCATCAGATCTGGATTTCATTTGCAGTGATTTCAGAGCATGGCCACTTGCATTAATACTGATTCAGCCTGGTATCAGAACACATTGATGTCGTCCTTTAACAACAAAGGGCTAAAGGCAAGGTTTTGCTGTCAGAAGCATTACAAAAATAACCAAACCTCCATTCTACCTATGAGATTTACTCTTCATTGTTGCTGTGATAAAGGTCACAGAGCTAACACTATGTCTCTTTAAAATTAAGGATAGGAATTTTTGAGGCTCAGAAGGGCTTCTTCATATTGACCAAACATAAATTAAAAGAATGTCACAGGAAAATACACATGCACTGATATTAAAATGCTAATGAGTTTTCTCAGCAAGAAATCAAAACAATCAATATTTTATCTTTAATATTAGATTCAGATCTTACTCTGAAGCACCTTGCTCAAGGTACTCAGATTCCAGAGAGGCCAGCATTTGAGTAAGCCCAGTATTTATGTTACTGTCTACAGAAAACTCTGACAGACAATCTTAAGACCTTTCTGTTTAACAGGTTTAAGCTAAAATCCTAGGCTGACTGAAGCTTTAAAATTATCCTGAGGAAAGTTTAAGAATCTGTAAGGGCTCAGTCTCACAGCAACTGCAATTCAAATATATGATTTTAACAGCAGAATTTATCCAGAGTTTGTATTGTATTTTCAACAGACAGTTTTCAATACCAGCATAATTCAATTTTTAATGTATTGTATACAATATGTAACTTTCAGTATACTAACATGCATATATCTTTGCTAACTTTTATGAGGTATTTAGCACAATGGCACAGAACTATGAGAATGAAAAAATCTACATGTTCAACAAAAAGGAAAAAAATGGTCCTGTAAAAGAGTATAAGCAGGGAACAAGCAGAGCAAACAGAGTGAATGGAAGTCTTCCTGCCATCCCCTTATTGAAGGTCAACGGAGTTACTGCAGATTTACTCCAGTCTAATGAAAACAAATTTTAACAAATTCTGACAACAAATTCAAATCCTTCCAAAATAAATATGTTAAATACTAGCTCCAGTAAATGAAAAATTTATAAATAAATAAAAAATTATGAAAAATTAATGATGAACTGACTTTAAAAATTTGTACTCTAAAAATAACCTATGTAAAGCTTGTTTTAAATGTCTCCCTATTTTGAACTTTTTTCAAAGTTCATTTTTCACTTCTGAGCATTTTTTAAGCTTTCCTTTGTAACCTAGAAATTTTCTTTACAATTAATGGAATTTGAAATTCTCTAATACTAATATGAACTCAAGAGGTGACATTTTGAAAAACAAAAAGCTTGCATAAGACAAGCAATCAGGCAACAGAAGCGCATTTTTTGTTGAAAAACCAGCCTTTAATTTAAAAGGTGATTACTGCTGATAGCTTTCCACCCACACTTCCCCCCCACCCCAGTCATCTTTGAAAGTCAATTTGCTTTAAGGTTCCCCAGTGCTGCTGCTCAGTTGCTGTTTAAGAAAATGTAGAACGTTTAAATCCTTTACAAGTTATATGTTTTCCTTTACAAATTATGTTTTCTTCTAATTTAAATCAGATTTTTTGATGGTAGTTTATGATCCTTTCATTAGTTTATGTATTTTATTTTAGGAATACCAAATGTATAAATGTAAATAATCTTTTGTAATTAAAATCTAGAATTTGTACAAAAATGCAAGTTTAATTAATCTCTATTCCTCTCACCTTTCTCTCAAATTTTATCGACAATCATAATACCCGATTTAAAAAACTAAAAAATAAATTTTAAAAAAAGACTCAAGAAGCAGGTCTCCCCAAGAACACTCCCCCTCCCATCAAATGTAACAAACAGCACTTAACTATAAATTTTAAGAAGTCAACATAAGGTGACATCTTAGCATAACTACTCTTCAATCCAACATGAAGTCACCTTCCACAGGAAGCAAAACAATTTACACACCTGTAGGTATCCTTCCAATTCCTAATAAATCTTTCTTCAATTTGTGTCACTGCACCTGCATTACTTACCAACCCCTCCTGTAGAGAGGTTTTCTGATTTAACACAGACAGACAAGGAACTTGTCAGGGGCCAGTCCACTGGTAGAATTTTTGGAAGAATTTTGAAAACTGAAGTTCACAGGTCTGACTTTCCCCTCAGCAAAATCTGGCATAAGAAAAGCCATTTTTGACTTGTGTCATCATCAGGCACACTGTTACTATTCCTTTTATTAGACTATCACACCCAGCCTCTGACATCAAAATTTCACTCATTCTCTGTAGACACAATGGTCTTGACCTCAGAGCTCTTGAAAAAAATCCTGTAATGTACTATAAATGCAAGTGTGGACATAGCCCAGTTCTTTTCAAAAGAATGCTACCTCGTCTTTAAGAAAGCTTGAACCAGAATTTCACATACCTGTCTCTCAACTGATCATGAAGCAACTGTGGCTACCACAGCGACTGTGACAGTGCGAGACCTGCCTGTGAGTGAACAGACCACTCCGCATCGCAGGTGCGGAGAATGGACCGGACAAAAGCCCAGGTTGCAAAGCCTTCCCTGTGCGGTGTACCATGAAGCCAGAGACCTGGGCGGTTCTAAATCAGAGAACTCTTGAGCAGGTTCCCTTTCTTTTCCTTTATTTCCTCAATAAAGACAGCTATTCATCAATTACTTGATATTCTATACTCCTATATGGTTTTAAAACAGATGTAATACATATTCACTGTATGTCATCATCATAACTAATCTGAGGAGCTTTACAGTGTCTGCAAAACTCTGTGTTCCTACAGCATTCTGCCAGTGAAATGTTTTTTTAAAATGCAGAAACATTTTCAATTTATAGAGGACACCAAGGCTCAAAGAAATAGGATAATTTGTCAACTGTTGCAAAAGAAAAGTCAGTACATGAAGTAGGCAGACAGCAGAGGTGTCCTAAATAGCAACCTCCATGACCTCCTCCAACCTTCGGTCATGGTTCCTTCCTTCATTTATCTGCCTGAAGCCCCTCAACAGTCAGACCAGTAAAGTGGACCTTGCAGCAGATCCAAGGATCTCTTTTTTTCCAGTGCGTTGCAGAGCATATAGATGTGTAACTTCCTCAGCTGCCAGAGGCACAATTCTATTTTATTCTGTCTTAAAGTCCAACACCTTTCTGCAGAGGACAACTTTATAAGGCAGAGCATTCTCCAAAAACCCAGGGACTAATTTAAATCCTGAGTGGAAATTCAGGACAAGTAACAGGTTACCAGGTACTCACTTGCCTCCAGCACATCCTATTAACCATTTCAGTGTTGAATAACAGATGAGAAAAGTGAGGCAACAGATGTTGCAGGTCTGAGCTGAAGACTGAAGGAATTTTCCTTCAAACTGAAGCAGAAGACCAAGAGAGAAACCCGCATGGCAAGAAAAATTGAGAACTGCAGATTAATGTACTCTTACAGTAATCAACACTGTACGTTAGTAGTCCTATTTATAACAGCAACACTACAGGTGCTCATGAGAGTGTTACTTTGTTATGTTACTTGCAATTATGTTTCACTGTAACCCATAAATCTGTCAAAACGAAGAAAGCAATTAGGAATTTCCACATGAACAGGCAAGGTTTCTCCTTCCCACACAAATGGCGCAAGTAAACACCTTAACCCATGTGCCTGGTGGGGATTAGGCACTGAAACCTCCTCGTGCCTAGTGCTGCCAAGTTTTGTGCTGCTCCATGTGTAACACTTTTATGCCAATTATTAAATGAACTGATTTGCAGTTACAAATAATCTGCATATTAACTAGGAACTTTAGTTTACAGACTAAGTAAAATGAGATGTACAAAAAAAAAAAAAAAAAAAAAAAAAACAACAGAAGGAAGAAGCATAAGCATATTACAGAAAGTCTAAGGACAGGAGGTAGCTGGAAGGAAAATGACTTGGGGAGAAGCCGAGGTACAGTCGAAGGTCTCTCACCATCATTGTTCCTGTCTTGAACGAAGTCCCTGTTTGTCCTTGGTGTCAGCAGCTGGTCCTCCACTTGCAACTTTCAGGGGAGCAGCAAGAGGAAGGGCAGAGAGAGGAGGCCATATGGCTTCCAGCACATCAAGCATCAGTGAGCTCCCAATGGCAAGCTGCAGTGATGGCAAAATGGCCAGCTCATGGTTTCTCTGCCATGGAGACAAAATGCAATTTTCTGGTAGCCCAGTGGCAGGGGACAGAAAAGTGATTATTCTGCTATTGATTGGAAAAGAAAAAAAAAAAAAAAAGAAAGAAAATGCATGCAAATCCTTCAAATCTGGGAGTCTAGAATGGTGGAAGGCAAAGTGCTTCAAAGCAGTAAGAGGCCAGGTACAGAGGAATAAACAGCAAAATGTGCTTCATCCATTTTCCAGATATTCTTGAAAATTGCAGTTATCAAACAGAAATACATAGCCAGGTAAAATGGATAGTTTCACCCAGGTTTAGAAAGCTCCAGATTACTTCAGACAGTCCAATTTTCCATTAAAAAATTGTTTTAATAGTTTAAAAGAACAGAGCTCCATACATTTCTATTTATTACAATTAGCAGTGTTCAAATTCTCAATTAATAAAGCATTTTACTTTGATGACTATAATTTAGTTTGTCCCTTGTCATAAATAGGGTAAGTACTCAGAAATGTTTAGAAGTACTGTATCTTTTATATAGTACAAGGCACAATGTTTGTATTCTTGAAGACAGAGTGACATCTAAAGGGATTTTGAAATACTCAAATCTTGCACACTGAATCCAAACTGACAAAGTCAAGGGCATGTCATATTTTTGAAAACTGATGAGTTTTCAGGTTTGCTGTGGTTGATTGTCCCAAGTAACCATGAAAAGAGGATCAAATTCCAATTTTAATGACATGCCTCAGGGTGCCCTGAGGACAACTGCCATTTTTATCTTAGATTCTGCAGGTCCTCACTGAACAAAAGGGGGAAATCAGCTTTGAATGGATTCCTTGCACTGTTGTCAAAAGTAATCCAACTGCTCTAAATATCTATATCCTGAAATATTTTCTTACAGCACTTTTTATTAACCTGAAGCATTAACAGAGCAGAATATTTAAATGACATTTTTAGCTACCAATTCTCCAAGCAGATCTCATGTTCCCTAACCAATAGGTATTATAACTGGGGTCTTTCATAACTGGAATCTCTCTCTCTCTGATACATGCACACACACAAACAAATAAAAATCATATTCGGTATCTAACTGTTAGATTTGGGATCCAGGGTGATATTTGCATGTATACAAATACTTCTACCATAGGAAAAAAAAAATCAATATCATGTTTGCAATATCAAAGACAAAAGTACAGCAGAAATGTACAGCATGCATGTGGTAATGATGAGTTAGGTACCTTTACAATGGACCTTTATTTCATTCTCCTGTTAAGTATCTTCCTGAACTCACTGGCAGGGAAAAAAGAAAATCCTACATTAAAAACGTATTTTCTCCTCTTGGGCTGAAATCATAGTAAACTCTTGTGAATTTGTTTCTAGGGACATGGGGGTGGGGGGGGGATCTTTACCTGTCTATTCCTTGGAAGCAGAACATCTTCTGATGCAGTTTTATTTATTTACAAAAAAAAAAAAAATAATGAACAGTTGTAAGGATGCTCTATCTCATTTACAGTCACAATGCCCCAATGAACTACTTAAATGTGGCTCAGCAGCAAAGCACTGGCAAGCTGAGTTAACTCTTTCCAGCTAAAGAGACAACATAGCTCAGCTTTGAAGACATGTATTTATTAGAGGAGAGAAAACCAGACTTTTCATCAGCGAAGTAATACTAGTAGCAAACCTGTGGTAAGAAAAGAACATAGAAAACATCTCTGAAAAAGTGTTCAAAAAATATTTACTGTATATCAGTTGTAGGAAAGTGGTGTCTTCTGCCTTAAGATAGTATTTACTCATGCAACTGGTTTTGTTCTTTGGGTTTCGTTTGGTTTTTTTCAAAAAAAAAAAAAAAAAGAGAGACACACTCAGTCCTACTAAACTTTACTAAAACTACAGTATTTCCTTTTCAAGTTAGAGGTAGTTCACACAGCTAATGTAAAACCAAAAGGGGGACCTGAGGCACTTAGACAATAAATAATGACAGACCCTTTCAGCAAGTCTTAATCAAGGAGATTAAAGCAACATGTAACTTGTAACTCTAGATGCATGTTAATAAAACAAGTGGTGAAAAATAATAAATGGAACACACAGAAAGATATCTATCTCTATGCTTCAGTCAGTCTTTGTGAACACTTTTTTCTTCCTCTCCCAGCACTTTCAAATATATTGTAACTGTCTTAATTTTTTGATGATTTTCAAAAGAAGAGTTCATTTAAAGAGGAACATTTGAGCTCTTATTTAAAATATTATTCTTTAATCCAGTACATTTTTTTGGTAGCCTATTTGAAATGGCCTGTGATTAGCACAGGTTTTGGGCCCCATTCAGATTCTGACCAACTTCCCAGGGTGATCCAGGTTCTCACCCCGTCTGCTGAGATTCTGATAACGGTTCCCAGACAGACAGACTGTAAAGTCTTGAAGAAAGGACAGAATTACAATGGTCTTTATTAAGACCATGGATGACTGTCTATGGCTGTAAAGAAATTCATTTGCACTACATCTACAATGCAGTTTGAACTTTTCCTTTGTTTGGCAAAGCGCATCAAGTTTGATTTAACAATTCTCTTTGTGGCTTTGCTTTTCTCTCTACAGCTTCATATATTTACAAAAGGATAGATGCATGAGGACTTCTGATAAAGTTTAAAAAAAATAGCCATTACTATACATCCTTGTATACAATGGAGAACCATCACCTTATGAGGAAAACAGTATTAATAGAAAGTATGAGTTATAAAAATCTCTCTGCATATTGAAGTCATGACAATGTCAGCTGCTAGCATTTTATAAGTCATGGTCATTTACTGCACTAAGGAAAAACACGAACCTCATTTTGCATTAAGAAAGCAAGCATTTAGCTCTCCAGCTAACAATGTGAAAGTAAAAGCTGGTATCCACAAAGCTAAATGAGTCTCTGGCGTGAACTGCTTACATCTTCTACTACACAATTCACATACTGTCAATACTGACATTACATTCTATTCCTGAAGCATTCCTAGTCAATAATAGTCAGAAGCAAAACAAAAAAGTTACAGTTTGTTCAGCAGCAGCAACCTGGAGTTTTGACAGAGAACAGGACTGCACTGGGAGAGGCTCTCCTCCAGAGCAAGGTTAAGGGATAGTGCCTGTTTGAACACCTCAACATGGAATTAGCAGGAATGACCAAGAAATGGAAAGCAGAGCAACAGGGATTTGCCCAAGCTCAGTGACATGGAAGGGGGTTCCTGACTCCCCAGTAGGTCACGCAGCCTCTTCTTGAGTCCACAAAAGGTAATACAGGACTTAATCTGATGGAGAAAAAGAAATGTAGCCCTGCAGGCAGTGAAAAATACAAGCCTATACAGATTGAGAATACTTTTTCAAAACCAAAACTTAAATTTGGCAGATTTATTTTATCTCTATACTGTTTTTTCTTTTGCTGTTCTTTCTCTTTTCAAATTTAAAGGAATTAAGTTGCTATGGGACAGATCAAATGGAGTTCTGAATTTGATTTTTAGGAGGATGTATGCAGAAAAATATCCACCACTAGTTCACTGAAATTACCAACATTTGAAATATAAAAAATAAGCCACAGGATTATCTTTTTTTCAAACATTCTTTAACCAGAGGTGGGGTTTGTTCATTTAAGGGAAAATATATATACGCTTTTCTAAAGGATAAAGAGGCCAAGAAAATAATACATTCCGTTCACAGTAGAATGAGTCACCGATGCAAAATCTCCAATATTCAGCTGTCTTTGCTACAGCTTAGGCACATATCAGTTCAGCAGAAGAAAAGAGCAAGCTCAAATAACAAGAAGATTGATCAGGCAACAAAGGAACATAGAAAATGAGACAATAGCAAAAATTAACTACATAAATACATCTAAGTACATCTCTTGTGTGCATGGAATCAGAAACAGACAAACTTCATTAGTTTATGAAGGTCTAGTTGTCTCCTCTGAACAGTCATCCTGCTGCCACAGTGCCCACCCTTCCCCAATTTTTCTATATAAATATTCACATTATAAATTACCTAGAGCCAGGAGGAGCTTTTCAGTTTCTCTCAACTATCCATCCCTGACTCAGGATGTGCAGACGTAGCAGGCTGCAAGGACTGGCATGCTAAACCATTGCACTTCAGAAATAGTTGGAGAAATGCAACAGAAATAGGCACTCTATGCTCAATTTCTTTTCATTTTTACTGGACTCCTGTTGTGTTCCTGGAGCATAAAGAGAAGAAGCAGAGACAGAGAGTACTCACACATTCAATCCATGCTTCAAGTATCTGCCAGCATTAGCTCGCTCAGCACGCTCCTACCCTGTCCTTCATGAGGGGCACCCCTTCATTCAGAGCCAGGAGCAGGACACAGAGTAGGCCAAGGCTTGGCTCTTGTCAGAGCCACAGACCTTCTTCCTAAATATCCAAACCTTTCTCCTCTCTCCTGTCTTGGTGCATAACCAAATAAAACAGACCTATCAAGAAGAACTGTGAGAAACCCATAACAGAACACCACACCACAAATGATAAATGAAGGTCATCTTGGAAAGTCTTCAAACCAGACATCCCAGTTAGACAAAAAAGAATGTCTCTAACACACATAAAAGGTCCCAAGTTTCCCCCAACTTCTGTATGGAGTTCAGTTCAGTTAAGTATACACATCCCACAGCAAACACAAAAAACAATGAAAATGAAAATCCAAGCTACAGCACTCCAGTGACACCCCAACAATTTGTTTAAACTTAATGGGTCCAATGGGTGTATTAGAAAAATCAAAATTTGCCAGTGCAACCTTCTTGGAATTATCTTAACTCTGAGGTACAAGACAGATGCTTCTAACTTCTGAATTAAATAAAAAAAGTAGTCAGTAAGTCATGACGGGTAATTTACCTAAAACATTTTTTCCAGTATTTCACGCTGCTCTCCTTACAGTGAGCCCAGTAACTCTGGTGTTTACAGATCAAGCAAAAACTTAACCAAAGCAAGCTATGCAAAGATTCCTAATCCTAAAGCTTGTTTTAAGTTACGTATGTATTTCAATTCACATGCTCAGTCTCTGAAAACTGAGATCTCAAAACATTGTTCTGACGTTTTATCCCAATCCAGGAAAATTACATGAACACAGCTATTTAGGAACACATCAGTATAGGAAATACACTGGAAAGGACTTCCTAGATTATTCAATGATGGTTATACCACCATACATTTTATACCGGCATATGGATATGTGCATATGCCAACAACAGTACATGATGGTAAGAAACCGCTCATTCCCAATTTAATTGCAGGCCATTTGTAGCTATGTGTTGGTATTTGAACATTTGCCCTTTATCTTTCATAACTTTTTCCTTTGTGTTGTTTGTCTCCACTGCCCTAAACACTCCAGAAGACTTCTCTCACCCATCCTGCACTGAACTTATCATTCCTGAATAGCACTGATCAAGAATGTACAATGGTTTTAATACCTAGCTGTCCTTACTGAAAATGCAACACGTGATGAATACTGTGACCACATTTATTGTTTTTAATGTTGGTATCTCACAGCAATCCCTGCAACCAGTTCACATATCTATATTCTTTTTTTTTTCCCTTTTTCTGTTATCTCTTATTTTGAAGCCCTTCAATATCAAAGTAAACAATCTGATTTCAACTGAAGATCACTGTACATCAGAACAGCAGTCTCTAGGCCAGGGCTCCCTTTAGTCCATGTAAGGAAAGCCAGGAATGGAGGGGAAAGAGGGGAATCAATGAAGGTGGCTTTTAACTGAGGAAAGAAAAAAAAAAAAAAAAAAAAAAAAAAAGAGCAACATTGTATAAGAAACCTTGGTACTACCTTAAAGAGGTCAGTTAAGAAGTCATTTTGAGTATCAGAGGCTTTCCAATGCACAGGTTTCACTATATATAATACAGTGCCGGACTAGCTGGGTTGCTTTGTCAGTGCTTTGCTTTCAGAAGCCAACTCAGATCTTTAGAATCACAGTATCCTTTAGCCCAAATTCCTCATATTAACTACCTGATAGTAAGTAGAGCCTTTCTATGTTAATAAAAGTTATTTCTATTCACCGCCCACATCAACTTACGTGCATTACAGCACCTTTTTTGGTCCCTTCTGAAAAATATATCAATAGGAAAACTCCAAAGCTCTCCCCCCAACCCTCCAATCTCTTTCACAGTACTAAGAATTGAGAAAATCGCTTTATGTAAAAAGTCTGGAGTATTCAGTCTTGTAGAGAAAAGCAGAACATAGATAAAAGTTCATCAGATATAAAAAAGAAGGATGGTCAAGACAAAGTGTGCTTTGTGAACAGCAAGCCTCAGTGGCCTTCTGAATGGAGTATGGTCCTTCCTGAGGTTAGGAGGCATCTTTTTTCACTGTGGGTGATCCAGGATTAATCTCAAGCAAAGTAGTAATGATTACAAATTACAGACCAATTTCTATCTTGCCTGCTGTGACAAAGATTACTGAAAAATTGGTTTGCTCACCAATGATGAGCTCTCCAACATGGTACACACTAAAATTATACAGAACTATCATCATGATTTTTGGCCCCTGATGGAATTCAAATGGCCCTGAAAAAATGACCAGTAGTTTCTTCTGCACACAGATCAACAGTCACACTTCTGGGCCTGTGGTCACGAATTCACAAGCCTTGGGGAATTTTTTTTTTGTTTTACTTTTTCCTGAATTTGTGCCAGCATGCTGTAGCAATGAAACTGGCTGGTGAATACACTCAAATTGTGGGGCTAGTCCTCAGTGGGTGACTCCATTTGCTTTCTCATAATGTTCAGGTGGTTCTGGGGGAAAAAAACCCAAGAATTTCATTTTGTGTTTAAATTCCCTTTGGCGTGTAACTCGTAACAATTAGGTGTACTCACAGAACCCCAAAATGGAACCGTATTTACTTCTGCAGGATGTATCACTGCATCAGAAGAGATTAATAGTATGGTGATACCCAAGGAAAGGACAGGTACTTAACAGTGGAGAGGATGCTTTTATGGGATATACGATAAATTTAACAAGAACAGTACAAAAAACACACCTCCTGGGGAAGAGGTCTTACTACGCTGAAATAAGGTGCTGTCTCTTCCAATGCTCAGATCTCTCTTCTAATTGGTTTATACATTGTTATCCTTGGATGCTCTAAATGTGTTTTACAAGCACAGAGAATGCAAAGGGGCAATATTCTTCCACAGTGGCATTTCACTCAATACAGTACAGGAAACGTATGCTCTAGAATTGTTCTTTTCCAGCCCAGAGGCTTTTCGAGTCACAGAAAAATAAGAGCAAAATTTTCTGACAGAAAAGAATGAGAGGGACCTCCCAGGCTAGCTGGAGAGGACGGAAGGCAGATCATCCAAACCAGAACAATGATTGTAACAAGACTGATAATCCTAGTACTGGTTGAATTTGGAAACACAACAAATGATAAAAAGCAGATCATGACACAAATACTCAGGCAGGAGTTTACTGTGTACTGAAATGGTGAGCTAGGGTTGGGATGGGGGGAGCAGGATGGGGGTTAACGCATCTTTGCCAAAAAGCATCTTCTAATTGAGAATATTAAAGCATTTTAAGAAGGCAGGATAAAGTTTTACTCTCTCCAGTTTATGGATAAGGCAACTGAGGAATGAAAAGGCAGATTACTCAATGTCACACAGTAAAACATAAAGAGGGCAGAAATAGACCCCAGGTCTCTTGATCGCAAAATCTCTCCGTTTCATTTAATGAACTTGCCTCCCAGATGCAGAGAGATATTACAGTGCCTTAGGGCAAATCCAGATTTTCATAACTAAGCAGTATGTGAATCAAAATGGATAAGGAATTTCATCCTAAGTAAAACTCTTGCTTAAGATATAAAAATGCAAAGATGTGTTTTAAAATGTCAAACAGTTTGGAAAGAGACCTTTGTTCAACAAAGCAGGAGAACAGTTTTCCTTCCTGCCTCACCCTCTACAAACTCATAGAATATACATTCAAAATTTCCCCAGATGAGCTACTCAGTTGGGTGCTTGAAATTTTGTAAGTTTTACAATATGCAGGAAACTGGGAGCATGGGGAGTCTGGGAGCTGGGGGCACTTTCAACATTTCTGCAACTAGCAAGTTCTTCAAGAATGGCACAATGTGTTGGGCAGGCATGCCCTACCCTGGGAGTGCATGGGAGAAAGTTGGAAAAAAGTTGTGGGACAACAATTCCCAACCCATGTTTCATGGGTAATCCATGCAAAAGCCTTCAGTACTGTTAATAGTCATGAGATAGTAAGGCAATAGTGAGCACAAGAGAGAGCACAAGGCAAAACATGATGCTGTCCACAGCATAGCACTTGTTCAGTAGTCACCGGTGGACCTGCAAAGATTGGAAAAATGTTGCTCTAATTTCATTCAGTCCACTTAAAGACTTGAAGGAAACAGAAATACAGCTTTATTTAATGTTCTAAACCACTCTCGGTGTATGAGGCGATTGGACAGCCATGCCAGTTTGTGTTCAATCTGCACGTTATGTTTATGTGAGCTTATATCTTTTTAATGCAGCACAGTTACACTTACAGCAGTTTGCAGCTTCCCCAGGAAACCATTGTAAATGGGACCTGTGCCCAATTGTTTTTATCCCAGTTAAGTAAATAAATGAAATATGCTAATTAGCACCCTATTAGTTCACAGCAGGGAGTAATCCAGGGCACTTTGATTGGAAATTATTCTGTCATCCAGGAAGCTGTTCTGTAACAGAATGTAAACTGGCCCAATTTTCTCTTTTTACCCACTGTGGATGTCATCCAAATAACGGAGACGCCACTGAGCACAATCTATAGGACGTGGTGATGTTGCAATGAAACCTCCTTTCAGCCTCCCATGAGTCTGGCCTAGAGATATGCTGGCAAATCCCAGGACTAGACACGCTGTCTGCATTTAAATTTGGCGGTCATTTTGTCAAAATCACTTTCAAGCACATAGTTTATTTTCCTCCCTACAACTGGTATTTCAAATACTGCTCCAGAATACTTTCTGAACTTATCACAAAACCATATTAATGTTAACTCTTTTTTTTTTTTTAAATGCCAGAAATATTGAGGCTGGGACACACCTGAGGTACATCAGTACAGAACAGGAAAATGTGGGATAAAATAGCCATAAATTCCCAACTTCAGTATTTCCAAATTGTAAGCAAAAACAATTACATTAATACATAATTTATAAAAAATATATAGTTTAAATATACATAATTATATATGTGTTACCTCTTTGCTAACAAAGCAGAGTTGCCAGCCTAGGTAGTGCAGATCTGTACAGCCTGGCAACAAGATGACGCTGGAAGTAATACAGGCACTGAGAGAAAAACCTTAATAGAAAAGCAGCATGTTTTCTAATGTGGTCTTTCAGAAACACCCATTTTCAAAGAGCTTTGGGGCTTCTGAGGATTAGACACTATGACACATCTGTCAGGTTGCCACTGAGCATGTCAAAATCTCCATCATGGTTTGAGTTATGCAATGAAGCTTATGTTACAGATACTGGTAGCACACTTTCTTTTGTTATCAAATTTATATGAAAAGTTACAAGGATTACCTGTGGATTTTCTGACTGCCATTTAAACCAGAGAAGGACTGCAATTTTTAATCTGCTGAATAGAAAGGCAGTTTGGAGTGACTTCTCTATAAAACTTCTAGGTCTTCCTTCTGAAAAGGCCCACATTGAAGCAGTACTATATTGCATAGATTTAAGGCCTCAAAATACAAATAAATTTTGTATTAAAAATATGGCTACTGATGACAAGCAAGTGCTTTTCTTTAAGCAGCAGACTCTTTTAACTGACGTAAGATCTAGTTCTGTTTTGTATGAAATAACAATCTTAATTCATTAACAAAGTTGTGCTGCTCATGTTCACCACAGATTCTGCCACAGTTATTTAATCTTGATATCCATTTACACCATAACTTCATATTTACATACATGAGTGCTAGCCACTAGGACCAGTATTTTAAATTTCAAAGGTTCCATTTTAAAGATGTGAAATTCAAATTAAGAAAAGAAAAACAACAAGACCTTGAGTAGCACACCACAGTCCTCTAGTGTTTCAAATCTACACTAATTACTCTTTCGAAAGGGAATTTTTTAAACAAAACGGAAGACCATACTATCAAGTGGCTAACATAAAATGGGTCTGCTGCCTCCAGCTTAGCAGCGCCAGTTAGGTCACTCAAGGAGCAGGTCTTGCTCGTGCTCTCAGGAAGGGTAGTTTTATGCTGTATGCTTACAATGCTGACACAACGCAACTCTGACTCTCAGGGATCCTCTCCTTTAAGGAGAGACTAAGAACTAAGAATATCGTGTATCCAGGACTGTTCAGAAACATGCCCAATGGGTTTGTTCACGATGAGTTTATCTTAGTTTTATTTTTCCTTTACAACCGAGATGCTGGGGTCTTCACTGAAAACTAAATAGGAAACATCAGTGACTCACAGCATGATGTGAATGGACTCAAAGGACTGTTTATAGATCTGTAGAGAATATATATCGTGTATATCTCTCTGTCTGCCTTTTGGGAATGACCCCTTTTATCATTAGAATATATGCTTTCCTTCATGAAGAATAGAATCTTGTTTTTTTCATTACAGAGCAAAAACTCACAGTCCCCACAATGTAACATGTAAGAAAGTTGTATTTGGACAAAAGAAGCAGTTAAGAAAACCACAGCCCTCTGACCCAGCACTGCTCCTGAACACAGCTGCAACAAGTCCAAGGAGGCAGCCCGGACAGAGAACCTGCTGGTGGAAAACCCGCCTGTGGCGTAACCTGTAAATACCCTCACTCCACACTTGAGCTCGGAGCAGATCTGAGCCCATATGCTTCTTCACTACTGGCAAATGTTTACCGAGGGGAGACTAAAAAGATGTATGTGTCTCAGCAGTAGTTGGTATCGTCGAGTCAGCATCAGAGAGCACCAGAACATCCCCAAAGAAGCCAGAAGGACTGAAACACTGCACTGTTGGTGAGGAGAAACCACGGTCAGCTTAGCATATATCTGCTCCAGCAACTGTGAATCACATAGTTGAGTATCTGTCTGCTACATACAACTATTTAACCTGTTGAAAAGTCCTGTGGAGAGGAGAATGAGCTCTGAATGCTTTTACACATTTACAGTTGCTGGGAAAAACATTTCCCTGAAATCCAGAAGTTCAATATATCCATCTCACTTTGAGTCTGGCCTTCTGAAAGGAAAATTCACAGCCTGGCATCGGGAATGAAAAAACAGAGAGAAAAATCCCTATTGACACATTAAATTAGACATGTTTGCAGGGCCGCCAGAGATAGCAATTACTCTGCTGCAGCTTCTGTAGATGGATTACAGCAGAAAACACTGAGTGCTACCAGGTAATTCTACCTGCTAATTACTTGGGAAGACTCAGGTACTAAACTGACCTGAATGTTTTCACGGGTCCTGGGACCCATTAAAGAAAAGAACTTTAAAAAGCCACACAGTGATGCTGACAGGAACTCTGGAGCTGTTGAAAATCCATCAAAAATATTCTTGCAGTATAACGATTAGAGTTTCAGACAGCCCCAATCTGTGCAGGCATTCACATTTACCAGCAGTTACAAGAAAAATAAATGCTTTAATGGGGTGGTGATTTTTTTTTTCATATAAATATATGGGTTTTGTTTTTAGATTATGACTATAAAAAGCACCCACAGAGCTGGTCCTGGTCTCTGGCAAGCGGTGAGGCACCGCCAGCTTCAACTGAGGGGAGGTTAGATAGCCTTGAAATGCTTCTATTTCGAAACAGGGTGGTTGACTTCGCTAAGTGAACCTGATAATCAAACGGGGGGGAGGGGGGGGGAGAAAAACCCAAAGCGGGATAAATTTGCGCAGTTTCGCAGCGCCCCCTGTCGCCCCCAGCCCGGCCCAGCGCCGCCCGTGACGCCCAGGGGAAAACACCCGACGCTTTAACCTAAAATTGCTTCTTCTCAAGCAAAAGTGGCAATTCGGGGAGGGGGGCACTCACTGGCAGCCGCACTGCACGGTGCAGTGCTCTAGCGAAGAGCTGGCGGGTAACAAGCCAGCGGGACAGCAGGTCTGCCCTGCCCGCCCTCCGCACCGAAACGGGGGGGCAGAAGCTGAAAGCTGATGCTTGAGCCCCTGCTGCAGGCCTAAGCTTCACCCAAGACACGCAGTCCCTGAGCGCAAACCAACCAAACAGGGAGCTAACGCAGTGGCATTCTCTGCTGCAGAACGGCCAACAGTTTCTTTTGCCCTGCCACGCAGGACGGGCCAGCCCTGTGCCGAGATGTCCTCTAGGGCACAGCCAGCTCCGGCACAACCGTTCTGAGCCACCAGGACTCGTGGGTTGCTGCACGGAAAGCATGAGCTAGAGCTCCAGCACTGCTCTCAAGGCTCGTTGTTTGGGCTAAAATAGATTGTCAGATCCAAACCATTAACCCTCCGAAGACGTGATGCCTTGCAATTTTTTTTGGTGCTGTGCTGAGACAATACCTGCGAAGCTCAGAACTGGGGACCCAAGCTGCAAACAACTTTCTATTGTGGCAATAACCTGCCTCTAACCCAGCTGCCAAAGAATGCTCCAGTTAGCTAATCCTCCTTTCTTTGGCAGCTATTTGCAAAAAGGACTCCTGACTGTGGGATGTCCAAAAAGAAACCCAGACCAAGACACAAATATCTTTCCATCACGAAGAAGGTTCTGCATGCAGTCACCAAGGCAGGAAAAAGAATAGAAGGAATAAGGAAGCTTTCTGTAAATAAATCTGCATCTACCACCACTTTCCACCCATCACACTCCCCCCCTGGGGGACTGGAGCTGTCTAGTGTCACACACTAAATCAGGCCAAGGTGTCATGGTCAGAAGCACACAACAAACATTATTGACACGTTGCCAACTTCACATCTCTTTGCAACATTTCTTATAGTGTCTTCTACAGTACAAAGGAGAGTGGAAAAATCTGTCAGAGCTCCAATACACAGGCAAAGCCCAGATAATCCAGGACCCACACAATCTGCATTTCACATCTAAAAATTCAAATCTTCTACCACTGAGACAACCTGCCATTTGTCATTCTGTAAGAATTTGGGTATAATTAAATACTGCTAGAGATGCAAGGAAAGCTGTGTTATTTCCTGTGAGAAGAAAAAGGTGACTTAGAGGTTTTTAATATTATAGTTATTGCTTTTCAGAAACTCTCCTCAGGAAACATCGGAAAATCCCCTCTCTCCAAATAGACAAGCCTAAAATTACAGATTCATTAAATCAGTGTGTGGGTAAGAAGTTTCTTCATATAGTATCACTATGTTTAAAACAGAAAAAACACAACCTTCTTTCATCTGCTGAGGATGAGAAATCTATAACAAAAAGGGAATATATAAACAAAGCACACTGCTCCTTGGCAGAGTCTTTGCTGTCAAAACTTCCTCCTGCTCAGGGTCCTTTTCCCCATCCTACCTACATTGAAACTATCACTGTCCCAAACTGTTATTTCAGGGTTGCATTAAACACTTTAGGATTTACTTATTTAGTGAGCAGTGATGCCACCAACCCTTCAGCTTGACACCAAAAACATCTGATCAAGGCTCTGCAACAGAATTTAATCCACTAGGCAGCTGCCTAACGTGAGAAAATACTCTCTACACAGCGCGTCTCATCACACGCTTCTGAACAAAAATATTCTCTTTATCATACCCAACAAAGAGTCCGCTAATCTTTTTCTTGAGATCATGGCATACATAAAATTATTAAGAACAGTGCAGCAGGGACATTAAATAAACAAGGCCCATGGCCCAAAACAGTTGAAAACTACTAGATATATGCAGTTTAGGTCAACCTGGTTATCTTTTAGTGAGTGTAACTACACAAAATGAGGAGGGAGTAAACACTTTCATAAACTTAAATACTTTGAGCTGCCCTAATTTATCTATTCCATCAGACTAATCTAATTTATCTGAGTCAGTAAACAACAAAAAAATGTGAGCCCACATTTTCCCACAAGTAATATCCTGCCATGTTGTCTGTGACGGCGACAACTCTCAGCCACATTCCACCAGACTTTCACAAATATTACCATTAGGAACTATTTTTTTTCTTCCAGGCTTCACTTCTCTTCTGTAAAACGAGCAGCTATTATCGACATCCTAGTTCTCCAGCTAGAAAGGGAGACAGGTGTCCAAATCAGGGCTCAGTGGAAGCTGATAATTATGTATGTCTACAGATTCTCTGGTTTAGCAGATCCGTGCTACCTCCTGAGCCAACACACAACTCTTGATAATGAGGCACAGAGTTAGCAGCTGCCCTCTGGCTCTGTACTTCTGCAGAGGTGCAAACCTCTTTATGGCAGCTTTGTTAAAGATGGATTTTTAGAGTTTCTTGCCTACGACTATATCTTGCTTCAACAAGGTGCTCAGATCTGTAAGCTATTTTAAAAAGGACAACAGTGCCACCAAAAACAAAGGTCCAATGGCCTTGAAGTTAAATATGCGCTTGAAAGCCTTGCTCGATGGTTGCTTCTTTTTGTAGTTCTCCGGATGGTTGCCAGAGCAGCTTACCGCAGAAGGGCAGTATGTTGCACATGCAGTAAGCTGGTGTCACCCTACACAGATACGCTGAGAAAACACTCAGAAGGATCATCTTGATGCATCTGAGAATGCAGGACAAGCAAACAGGTTTCCCTGAGAGTTACGCCAGGTTCCAGCAGTGATTTTCCCTATGACTGTGAGAAAATAATTTTGTTTCTAGGTTCTGTTGCCGATATATAAAAGGAACTAATACTTGCATAACACTTCACCAACTCTTGGAATATTGCAAACATTAATGTGCATAAAGAACAATGAGCAGGAGACTGATAAGACTTGCTATTCCTACTCCAAGACCACCCCCAGTGGCTCATTAGCAGTTGACTTTACAGTTATACATGCAATTTTCCACATGGGCCACCTCCTAGGGAAAACAGATGGTGAGAAAGAGCATTCCTTCCCCTTACCATCATCCCCCCAAAGAAGTAACTTCTCCATTTTGACAGGTATTTTCCCACCATTAACATTTAATTTCACAAAAAGAAAAAAGTATTGGTGTGTCTTGGACAAATAAAGACCTATACAGAGGAGAAACTAACACATTCAGAAGAAAAGGAATATTTCTGTATTTGGAAAATTACATATGTATTCTTGCTGCTTTTTTTTTTCTTCCTTCCATGAAGCCTGCTAATGTTAGAGACATATTTAGTCAGTGCTTCCACTGGACTATAACACATTACTATACAGTAGATGACAAATGAAATTATTTTATATATATATAGTTTGCTTACATATGTTCTAGTCTTTCCCAATTTTTTTCTCACAGTCATACAAGAAAGCAAGATAATTAAAATGCATAGCTAGTTCCAACAGTACAATTCTGTCTCTTATACAGCTCAAATACAACCGTGTCATACAGTAATACTTTACTTGGTCCATGGATAACTTTCTCTGTTCTACATCATGGCAGGGGTCCTAAGGCCAAGGAGGACAAATAAAGCCTCATGGTCCTCCTCTCACAATGCAGTAATATTTATCTACAAGGTAAAACCACATACTGGGTCCTATTTTCTCCTGACATACACATGTTTATTTAGATAAAGCCACAGAGACAAAGCCTCCTTCTTCAGCATCAACACAAAATGTTCCAAAAAGACATTAAAAGGAGAGACCATCTATTTCTGAAAGGTAGAGATGTTTTCCCCGGGTCACCCATGTTTCCTATCTATTTCTCTGCTTGTGTTGTAACTGATTTAAAGGTATTTTTAAAAAATAATTTGGGTATTTTATTTGCAAAACCTATTGCATGGCTTTCAGTAATTGCTGATACCTTTGTATGGAAATGGATGCAAGAGGACCATGACAGGTGTGACACTCCAGAAACTCTCTGCCTCCAGCAGCCTTGCATATATGCAGAAGCACACACACTAATGAACTGGCTAGCTCTTCAGTAACAGCTGATTTATATAAACTACAATGGTTTCTACTGAGTTAAATGTATTTATAACACATAAATATGCAGCAGGAGGGGACCCCATGCTTTGCATGTCTTTTGATCAGGCACTGTGTTTATTGTCACTCATTTTGAAATTAGATGCCAAAGTAGAAGGGACTTCAATCACAGTAACCCTATCTCATGGTGGTTTCAGAGAGCGCCCTCCAGCAAAATGCCTAATTAGCAGCATTTTCTGAAGATTTGGGGCACCCAACTTGAGACAATCTGCGTCTGATTTCCAGAAATGCTGAACATTCATAGCTCGTATTAGATCCGCAACAACACAAGGTAGCTCAGCCTGAAAAGGCAGAGACACTTCAGACCAGGCATTGGAAGACACATAATGGGTGGTCATCTAAGTCTGCACACACACCCAGCAGCATCAGAAAACATTACATGTTGCATGATTCCATCAGCCCAAAATTAAGCTTTTTGTTAACAGACAAGCAAAATGAAAAGGAAATCCCTGTTTTGTGTTTGAATTGCTGTTTTGAAGATTGTGGCATCTGTTGGCATGTATCTGTTGTAGAGTTAAGCATGAGCAGCATGCCATGCACAGACTCATTCATCTTGGTAGGTATTCTCTACATTTAAAGTTGTTCTTAATTTCTGTTTCTTTCTCTAAGATTCCTTAAGTATAGAATTGTGATTTTGCAATCATAAGGTACATCCAGGCACTACTTGAAAGTATTTCTTAGAGCAAGAATGAAACTCAAGAAATGTAGGTAAGTTTACAAAATGCCTCGATAATGCTAGAATTAAAAGGATATGGGAAGAGAATCTCCTACGCCTTCAGCACTTTGAAGTAAAAGAAACAGATATTCTTTCTTTCCTTTTTATGTCACTAAAAGAGCAAATAAGGTGTTAAGACAGATAAAATGGATCACAGAACAACAGTGGTCACACTTCCTTTACTCACAGAGTGACACAGGATAGACGGAATATTTATATCACCAAATTTCTGTATTTAGACAAGTCAGGGAAGACAGTACTTGGTCCAGAGACTGTGGCAACTTTTTCCTGGTGAGGGGGTACTTTTCATTTTTTAAAAACCTAGTGAATGCATTTTTGCTTTATAACTTTTTACAGCTGCTGGTTATGCAGCTGACGTGACTGTCATTTATAGGAAGACATTGCACAGATTTTTATTAAGGGCAGCAAGCATCCAAAGGCTGACCCAAACAAAAATGATGTCATGGGTGCAAAGATTTGAATTCACATTTGAATTTAAGTGCTTGCAATTACTCAACTGCATTTTTACTTTTTGGCTATGGGGTGATGCAGGCACAACGTTAAAACAGACCCACTACAGGGGAAGCAGACACCAAACCCTCTAAAGGTGGTCTCCAACTGAGAATTATTTGAACTGTTCCAGACATGTGCTCATGGGAAAGTGAAACAAGCCTCCAAATTTAGACAACTGTTACTAAAGCTATAGTTTATCTAGCAGAGTTACTGCTTTAAAGACAAACATTTCCAATCCATGCAAGGAAACAGACACTAAAGCAGCAGAAAGGATAGTTCTTAATTCCCATGAGGATAAACTAGTCCAGTTGAAAATTTTGCAGTGGGAAAATTTTAGCTCATTGTCACTTATAAGTTTCATTGTTACAGCAAGTGACTGACAGTGTGTTTATACCCACCACAAATAATCAATATCCTGTGTGCCCATCACAATATGCTGTTACCAGGTAAACCCATTTACTCTCTGTGGAAGTGGTAAAGGAAGGATAAGAAGCACTGCACTCTCCAATAAATTAAAAAAAAAAAAAAAAAAAAAAAAAAAAGCTGCCAGCACCCACAGTTGTTAATCTCTTCTACTCAAGAATTATGACGAGGAAAGTAATATAGACTGTAAATTGTGCAGCCAGCCCAGGAAGCTCAGTTCAGTGGCACTCCACCTTACTCGTGTGGCTGTGGTGTGACTTGTTAACAGTCTTTACTGGGATTCTTGGGGAGGAAGCCAAAACCAGGACAGAAGGTCAGGATGAGGGGGGCGACTTCTGCAGGCAATGCACAGCCCAGAGACATGCAGCAGCTTCTCATCTCCCATATTACATAGATAATTTATAAACCTGCCTACCCAATCATAAAGGTTTTTTTCACAGGTTGCCAAGTGTTTGCTAAAGGTTGAGCCTTGCTTAGAGAGCAAGAGTATAGAGAAGGCAGACATTCTATGGGGTTGCCACAACACAGAGATAGATTCAGTCACATAGATGCTGAAGTGAAACAGTCAGGGTGATGTACAGAAGATAAGGATCTCCCACCAGGAACCTCCAGCAGACAAAATCAAACATAAGATCACTACAGAAATCTAAAGCCACCTAAGAGATACACTACAGGTGTCTCTCTACTTGCTAGCAGCAAAATCTCCATGTGGCTGCATCTTTCTTCTGATCAATTCACCAATTAGTTCAAATGGATCTCAACTTAACTTCCTGCCTTCCAAAATTTTTCCCTGTACTGTTACCCTGCTAAAACAAGTGGTGTTGCATTGCTTCACAATTTCAGAGGAGTAAAGTCTGTCCTAGGACAGGACCTTCAGGTTCAGAGTTGGCGGAAATGCAGACCATCAAATTCTGCTGTGGCAGTGCTGTTCTGGGGTAGCGCCGGCCCTTGCCTTGAGAACTGATCCACAGCTGTACCTCAGCTCTGCTACAGAGGAAGCCCAATACAAGGGATGAACATGATACTTGCTGTTCAAACTCACAGATTAAAGAAGCAGGTCAATTCTATTGAGAGGGAGCAAAATATTCTCTATGTTACTACTATAATTAATAAAATGAGGGCTTGGATTTCACACTAACAACTATGATCTGAAACAAAAAACAAAGGATGTACAGTATCCCCCTCCATACTGCACATCCAGAAATTGTGAAGAGAAGGGAAAATCCAGTCTGCATTGCTGGGGAAAGTTATAAAAAATTCAGAAGTATTTAATAATTTATGCAGTCGGACCACTGACCTTAAAAGTTGTGTTAAAAATTAAGAACCTCAAAGAAAAGTTATTAAAAAATACAGACTGTACTTAAAATAGGTTATTGGTTCCCAAAAATTATTAAATATGACTGAATTTAATAGCAAATCATGTATGAACACAATTACAGGTACAAGTAAATGTGATCAGATCTGAGAACTTCAGAGCACAGCTATGCAGCATCAAGCTAAGGCAGTGAGTGAGCGTGACACCTACAGAAAAAGCCTAGCTGAGGCTTAACAACTCATCTGTGCTCAGCTGCTGTCTGGCATAATACTGAGGACATTTGCAGCCTGGCAAAATATTTACTGTGAAACTCATCTGAATTCAGATTTCATTATAAATGAGACAACAGCCCCTTTCTCCATCATACCTCGTGTATGAAAAATTATCTCTAAATTTTGGATTCTTCCCCTCCATCTTATTACTCCTAATCTATTCACCACACAGGCCAAAGTAAAATAGCAGTTGAACAGTGATTTAAGAAACATGGGTATGATCTGAAACCTGGTATAAACAAGGATGTGTTTGTTAACTGTCACTAACATGGCATTCAGTGAACTAAGTGTTAACATGCTACCTGAACAAAATTCAAGATGCAATTAAAAGTGAAGAAGATATTCTTCACATCTCATTAAAACTGTTATACAGATTTATTGGTACAGAATATCAGTATTTTGGTCAGTTGGCCAGTGAGTCATCCCTAGGTATAGACTCTGTATAACACTCCATGATTTGCTGCAAAGAAATAAGCTCTGGACTATTATTTTACCGTACACACTGCGAAGATAACAAGCCCTTTACTTGAGAATAATACCTTTCTGGGTTTCAGTAAAAAAAAAAAGAAAGCAGTGTTAACCTGCATGCATGAGAAGTGCATCTTTGATTGTCAAGTGCTGAAATATCTTGCTCAATTTGCCTTGACTCAGGAAGTGCTCTCTAATCTCAAAATTGTTGATGCTAAAAAAAGAGCATTGTCTTAAAAGAGCAAAGCAGACAGTACTATAAAAATAATGAGCTGGGAAGACTCTTAAGCCTTTACATAATAGAACCTCTCACTACACTGAGGAAGATTCCCTCAAGGCCCAGTGTAGCTCTTTTATTTTGGCTTAAACAGGCAAACACCATAGCATCAATTAAAGAGGCCACTTATTTACTAAGCATTCAAAGTCTACAGCAGTTAAGAGGATTAATTGTCTTCATGCATATAAAATTTAAACATAAGAGATTAAAGACAAACCAACCTGGTCACACACAACTAACTGCAATTAACCTATCTGCACTCCCTAAGCCTTTCTGTTAATAAGCACAGACCACTGGTCCCAATTCAGATCCTGATCCTGCAACAAGTTTTCTCCATGTGAACTGTGAGAAGGGGAGCACTGTCAGAACACAGCTTCAGAAGGAAAAAAAAAATTACAACTCTTGGAATAAACTGTAAAGCAACAGCTGCAATAGTATGTCAGCTGAATCACAATGGAAAACATATGCAGAGACATCCATAGCCACCTTCAGAAACTACGAGCATTTGAGCATCCAAACACTGGAAGCAACTTCACTGTAATCCGAAATTTGAAAACAACTCTGACTGCTAATGATAGGACAAGAAACCATCCAATGTTACAAGCTATGGCTATTCCATTCATTGCAAGGGGGTTACTGTGCTGAAGCGGTTTACTTCTATCATATTAAACACCCCAAAACGGAGACTAGAGCCACTTTATCCTTACATATTTAAATTAATGCCCATCTCAGGCTTCAGCTCTGCCTGATTAGGAGCCCATGTTCCTTCTGAACTTCGCTGCACAGAAGACCACCAGCAAAGAGCTGCAGCAGTAGTCGGGCTTGAATAGTACACACTTGTCGATATTGGTTTTCAGGATTAAAATCAAGTCCAGTTCCTCTTAGTGAGGCCTTTTTCACAACAAAACATTATATTTAAATCTTCCTGTGCTGTACTAGTTGCAACCATTGCTATGGACAAGTGCTGGTAGAGTGGCGAAGGGAGAAGAGGCTGTTCAAGGCTGTCAGTGTTGTAACCACAGGATTTATTTACGCAGACTGTACAGGATTTGGCCATAACAAACATAAGAAATTCCATTTAAGCACAAGAACAACCCTTTTTTCCTGTGAGAGCGATTGAACACTGGAACACATTGCCCAGAAGGACTGCAGCGTCTCCATCCTGGGTGATGTTCAAAACCCAGCTGGACACAGCTTCGAACAACCTGCTCTGGCTGACCCTGCTCTGCACAGGAGGGTTGCTCTCCAGAGGTCCCTCCTTACCCCAACTTCTCTGTGATTCTGCAACAACAGTTAAAATAGTGGCACCCACTGCTTCTGGTCTCTGTGAACGTGCCTCAGTCACCAAGCAGATCAACAGTAACACAAAACCCCCACTCCGCAAAGCCAGAAACCTCTGTAACTCATCCACAGTATGGAAGTTTCCACACTACCCAGCTTCTGATCCTTCTGATTTCAAGCCACAACACATTTTCAAAGAGCCCCCCCAAAGTAACATAACGCAAGTCCCACATTCAACACAAGATGTGATGGGGTTTTTAAATATTTTTTTTAAACAGAAGTAGATACCACTGACAGCTGTCACACTATGTGCCTTCCCAGTGAACAGCAGGCTAATTGCATGACAAAGTAACAAAGGTAGTAAAGAAGAGTCACACAGCAAAACTAAACCTAGTATCTCTAGTTTTCCTGATTAATAGTTCACTAGAAGTGGTCTTGAGATAATACCAGTTTTAACCAATAGCTGCATTTGCAAACATCTATTCAGACAGATATTTTTCCTACTCTTACTCCTGCTAGCCCTGTGCAGGTAATCACACCGGCCAACTGCACAGGATTGTGAATTTTACTCCTCCTTCTGAACTGCCAGCAGAATTATTGACTAATTTCACTAATTTCCAACCCATTACACCTGCGTAAGCCCATGGGCTCTTCACAGATGCAAGCAATATCAGAATTTGGCCTGAAGAATCTTTATTGCTGGTGATGGCACACAAAGACCATCCCACAGAAATTGCACAGAATTGCCAGTTCAGAAGCGCATGCCTGGCTGTTGCACCTCCTCTCCCCCACAGCCAGGCTTTTCCTGCGGCACACCCTTCCGACCAACAGGCCACCTAACTCTAGGTACCTGGAGGAATCCACAGCTCTAGGCTAGCAACGCTTTTTTTTTTTTTTTACATCAAGTTAGATTAAAATATCTCTTTAAAATAACTATTTATTAGAGCAGGACCATATCTCTTCCAACTAGCTATTCCCATGTCTGGTCTCAATTGTCTGTAGGAACAATCAGTTCATTTGTAAAAAAACAGAGTTGCAATGTAAGAAATTGTATGAATGCTCTCCCACAACACTTTATAGCCAGCCAGCTGACTGCATGATTTTCGGGCATCTAAATTTTGGATGTAGAAAGATAACAGTGAATTTAATTGGGGACAGATGGGCCATGGCACATTTCAACAGTTTCTCAGTGATTGTAACCTTTCTGCTAATAAATAAATGCAGTAAACCTGTGAAAGTTCTTTAAAATGAAAGTGGTTATATATCCAGCTAAATTTAGACTTAAGGCAGAGCAGCAGCTTATGTACCTCTTGCCTGTAATTTCCCTAAATGTTCAGGTAGGAACTGTGTGTTTCTTGCCCCATTTTCAGGGGAACAGGATAATACATTGACTGAAGGCACTGCCTACACATCCTCATGTCCTTCAGCTTTTATCTATTCTAGAAATCTTTGGTTTATGTTTCCTTCCTGAAGGCCCCTTCAGTAACCAAAGCAATGAAACACAAGGCTTAGCTTTGTTGTAAAATATTGCATGTGGTAACATCTGGAAGTGGTGTAACAGGATTCTAGAATCAGCGAACTGGTTTATTGTTTCATTTTTTTAAAATGTAGAGCTTCAACAATGTAGCAGAGGGTTCACAGAAATATAAACAGTAGTCAGTTACAATAACTCTCTTTTTCCTATTTGCAAGCTAAATACATCTGATGTAAGTATCACTAGCAGAGTGAACAATTCAGGACCCAGGACCTAAAAAAAAAAATTAAAAATCAAGTCTTGATTTTATTCGAAATTGAAACTTAATCACGGAGGTAATGTCTTATGTGTTACATGAACTATGTCAAAATGTACACCAAAATTAAGAGAGGAATGTAATAAATTGTGTGATAATTACAGAGGCAAAAATATGATTATTCATTTAATAACATCTTTCCCAAGCAATTATGTATGTATTTAGACAGAAACAATCTGACAGTAGATGTTGAACAGTGAAGGCCTTTCACAGTCACGTTTCATGAAATGCAGGCCAGTTGCGAAAGCTGGGCATTCATCAAGCAAAAACATTTGGTTTTGAATAAAGATCCAAATAGAAACAGTAGATTAAACCAAAACTAAGTTATGTGGAAACTTGCCAGTTCAGTGCACCTCTGCAGCTGGCTTAGTGAAGCCATTTCACACTTGGCTGAAACGCCTGCATGGTCCCTACCAGCAGCACAATGCAGCACCTGAACACCTTCTAACCTTCACCATGCGACATTGACGTGACGAAGCCTGTTGGTACTCTCTGTTTTACAAGTAGAGAGGAGAGGTGCAGAGAAATGAAGGGCTTGATCCACAAGAGCAGCATCACAGCTAATGCTGGGCTGTGCGACTCCCACCCATCGGGCACTGGCACCAGTGGGAAGCTCCCAGCAGCTAGAGATGAAACACAGGGGAAAGAGGCCAGGCCCAGGTGCCCAAGCAATTCATCCAGTCCACAGAGTTACCTGTTAACCATCTACTAAAAATACAGAGCCAAGCTCCATTTCTCCACCTGCAAAAGCCCACCACTCCTTTATATATAAAACCTACTCCTAAAACAACAGAAAAAACAAACAAACAAAAAAAAAAACCAAAAAAAACCAAAAACAACTATCTCAGAACCTTGAATAAGCATTCAAACCATCAAGGTGAAGCACAAACAAAACCCCACTCCACCAAAATACTGGTAAGTGTGAGGTGTTTCTTTCCTGTTGGAACTCCTCTGCTTAAGTAAACTTCATGAGAAAAGATACTTTATCTACAGGTGAGTACCTAGAATATTATCCTAAGATACCAGAGACCCAAATTTAAATTTGTACTCCAAAGTAAAATAAAAAAAAAAAAAAAAAAAAAACACAAAAAAAAACCCCACAATAACAACAGAATTTTTCTCACTCTGGACAAGCATTCTGATCAGAACACCTCAGCATAAAGCTTCCCTGCTCTTGGTTTCAGCTGCTTTCAGCTCAGAAAGTGCCTCTTCGATTCAGCTTCTCCAGTCATCTTACATAGTTCTGGCTTCAAGTGAAGGCTTCATACAAATGGTTGGCTAGCAGGTATCAGAACTGGTGGATGTAGCAAGGGCTGGATGATTTCAAAAATGTCATTGCCACTTTAGGCAAATCAAATGCCTAAAGGCTTACATGGTTATTCAAGTACATTTGAGAATCTGAGTCCAAGATATTCAAAAGTCACAAAGAAAGTCTGAGCCTCTAAAAACCAAAGCACTTTAATCATGCTTCTTCCTTTCCTTTAGCATATTGTATACATGAGCAGAAGGTGTATCTAATTTTGGAAAGACAGAAGAATTGAGCAGACCCCTCATCTTGTTATATACTACAGGGCTCAAGACTACAGTGTTCTTTAACTGGTCAACTTAACTGGCAGAGTGTTCCCAGCAATGGAAAAAGTATTAGGCTTGAGGGTATATTAACTAAGTTAAACTGACCAAAATAGCTGCCAAAGAACATACAATTGAGGTTTTGTAACAGTTCTCCATGCAGGCATTCTATTCCCCAGTAACAGTTGTTAGGACAGTACCAAACAGACAGACATACAGAATAAACCACTAATTCTGGAATGAAACGGTTCCATGAAAAGATAAACCCTCTCTTCTGAAAACCTTTATTATTCAAGACATGCAGTAAAATTAACATCAAACCAACCAACAGAAGTTTTGCTTGCTTCAGCCAGCCTGAAAGGAAGATAACTTCTTCCACATTGTCCCCTCTCTTATAGCCCTGAACAGTTACATCAAGCAAGGTGCTCTCAGATTTGCCTGGACTGCAACATTTACACGGTATCACTCATTTCCATTCCTAAACAGTGTCTGTGAATGTTGGGACGAGGGTCTGAAACCCACTATCCAGTCTCATCAGTATAGGAGGAATATGCATACTATAGGATACTGTAATATTAAGCCCAAATGTTAAAATGTTAATTTTTCCCTCAATATACACACAGAAATTAAAATATGAGATAAAATATGAGATAAAATATGAGATAAAATATGAGATAAAATATGAGATAAAATATGAGATAAAATATGAGATAAAATATGAGATAAAATTAAAATGTGGTGATTTGAAAATCATAGATTCTCCACAAGAAAAACAGAGGAAGTACAGAAGAAGCCTGCCCCCATAAGAAGGGATGTACAATGAATGAAGGCCATCCTTAGACAGCACTGTATTCTACATGAAGGAAAGCTCTTGTCCATAATGCAATGTGGCACTTAAATAACAAAGACTTTTTTTTTAACCTTGTATTTCACATTTGCTAGACTGGCAGAACCACTTTAACCTAGAAGTCTTTGTGTATAATCTTCATTTCTTGTCTGTCCTCTTGTTTTTATCTTACATGTTATGTGTATACAGCTGGTATATAAAGAACCTTAGCCTGAACAGAACTAAAATCACTGAGAAATCCTCACTGAAAAAGAAATCACTGCATTATAAGATTAGTCTGTTGAAAAATGCTTCTTTTATAAAAGCTGCAAAAAATGTAGAAACTGACCATGTGTAAAGTCAAGGTTAGCTGCTGCATTCATGAAAAAGACAGACAGGTTTGTGTCATCAAAGAAGAGATGATTAGTTTCTCAGCCCCAGAGTGTCATTTCACAAATCTTTGATAACCTCATCAGGTGAGATATCTCAAGTCAGTTCACATTACAAAGAAAAAGCCCTAAATAATTGCCTTACTAAAAGTAGTAAGGATTATAAAAACCAGAAAGCCATGACTTTATCAAAACAAACATTAACAACATTGTTGAAAGAAATTCTAGGTGTTCTTACATATTTTAAAACACTGTTTTTCATCTACACATTTAACACCATGCCGCACTTTTGCTAATGACAAAAACACCAAATAAGTCAGCTTTTCTTTCTAAGCCTTTGCTTCCTTTAAGTTTGGATGCAAGTTCAGATCCAACTCCCATGTAATTTTTTTAATTATGTAGAACACAGATTTACGGCAAACGATGCAGTAGTCACATGTATTGTGATGTTCACTACATGAACCTTAGTTATTCAAAATTTCTGGTAGCTGAAATAAGGTTGTACGCTGCTGTATCTAACTATCAGGGGAACTTAGATAACATGATTAACTGAAACCCCCATCCTCTGAATTCATGTTCCCTCTGACATTTGGATTAGTAAAGCTATAACTGCTCTGAAAAAGAAAAGACTAAAATGAGCTAAGTAAGAGGCAACGACTATTCTAATGACTTTGTAATTTTTAAAAGTATGCCAGGTGCTTACCCAGGCAAGTAGAAGACAGAGTCCCCCACTTTGAATGGCCTAGAGAGTACTCAGACATGATGCTCAAAGGCACAGAAAGGCTTGAGACGAAAGACTACAAGAGTTACAGTAATATGATTACACGGTTGCATAGTTAAGGAATGTGAAAATCTTGATGGTTCAGTTGCAAGTCTGCTGGTCGTTTTCTGTGTGTAATTATTATTGATTTACTTCTTGATAGAATCTCAGAGAAAGCACGGAAGAAAGATTTGAATGAGAAGATCCAGATGTAAATGCAGATTTAAAATGGTGTTTTCATTTGGCATTAATTATTTTAATGGTATTTTTAATTCTGTTTTCTAAGATTTTTTTTTTTCCTCTTGACTTCAAGTTATCACGTACTCTGCTTTAGCAAAATAAAGCGATCGAGTGTGGAATGGGCACTGAAGGCAGACTCAATAAAAGAGCAGCATGCTTTTCAATCTGGCCTTTTAAAACATCCACTATCAGAGGGCTTTGGAGGTTTAAGGGATTAGATACCATGACACATCTGTCAGATTATTATGTAAGAAAACTCTCCTGCTGTTTTCTGTGGGTAGAATGTCTGCTATGGAATATTTAAAAATAGTTCTAAAAACAAAAACACACAAAATAGGCAATATTTCAGTTGCTTCAAAGTGTGCTTTCATGGGAAAAAAATGATAACTTATTTTTCCTGGCCTAAAAACAAGTTATATTTAGTGCTCTGACTGCAGGCTTCTATCTGAATATGGATTAGCAGAATACACATGCTTTTACTGTTCACAACAGAGATTATGCAAAAATATCAGGATTTGTAGGTTGGCCTAATTTAGCTATAATTTGCAAAGCCAGGAATCACTGACAGCATGCAAAGAATAGCAGTGAAATATTAAATGATAATTCATGTTACATTTCAGTTATATCCTTAAAAGCATTTTAAATGACTGCTGATTTTAGGAAGCTTTTCTGTATAAAACAAAAGCCAAAACAATTTCATGAAAAATACCTAATATTCTACTGCTCACATGCTTTGTTTCAGTAACACAGTTACATCTTGTCAGTGGTGTGGCAGCAGTGTCCAGATCCTGCTGCTGAGGGCACTGCAGAGCAATGACCAATCTCCAAAGTCACATCATACATGGCTGGAAAGCTGCAGCTTCATTAAAATTATTATGAGAAGCAGAAGTCTGAAGCCATCATTCACCACCAGTTGGATACTACAGATTTAAACAATTATTGTAAGTTCTGTATTGGTCAATTCTGATCTTCAAGTTCTGCAATTCTCATGCCCCTGCTGTGCTCTTTTACCCATTTCATCCTTACAGCAGGGGACCAGATGACACGGGGCTGTTGAGGTGGTAAAAGCTGCAGTACTGTGTTACACAAACAAATCACAGAAGCAAACACAGCAAGAGTTGAGTTGGAAGTTTCTCCCATTCCAGTAATTTCTCTCTCTTAGCAGCTGAAATCTACCTTTGCCAGAAATTCCATTACCAACTGCAGAAAGCATTTTAGGCTCTGCTTTGCATAGACAGATAAGCAGAAAACAGTTGTCAATAGATGGAAACTAGAAAGAAGCAGCCTAAAAATCAGCAAAAATCTGGAACACCACTATATATTTGGATCACTAATAAATATGCCCAAAATATGGGGGAACAGATGGCAGATTTTTTTTTTTAAATAAAGATTATATATACACACACACACATATGTTAAGTTTCTCCCAACCTGACCTTCACAGGGGCACAAAATGACCATGAAAAGTATTCCCTGCTCCAGGATCAGCCCTGTTTTTTTATGCTGACATTATCACAATTTGGAGTAACAGGGCTCTGGTCTCAAGCACTAACCCATTACTCTCAAAGGGTACAGGCTAAAGCAAGAAATTTCTGTGCAGCTGCAGTGTATATTAGGGCACTTCCTGAGCACATGAAGCTCTCAGCATAGACATACTCATTTGCTTACCACTTCAGAAACATCTGCCACCTGCACAGTGGCACTCATTTTTTAAAGTTTTCCCTGCTTTCAGTAAGTGGGAACCTAAAGGCAGCATGTTCTCAGCCACACAAACTCATTTCACCCAAAATTGCCAGAACTTTTGGTCTAAGACCGGTAGTTTCACTGTTTGGCTGTTTGCATTTCTGCAAACCAGAGCATCATGAGCAGAAGGTTTCCACTGGTAAAAGAACAGAGCAACAACAGTCATGAAAATTATACACCTTGCTCTAAATAAGAGTGGTTCAGTAATGACATTGCAGATTATATTGACCAATATAAAACTTATTAGTAAAGGATAAGCACCTTTTGTTCACAGGAATTGTACAAACTTTGTCTGGAAACACTGAGTCATATGTAGTCTCAATATATACATACATATTTGTGTACCACTGGCATTCACACTGAAGTCAGTTTAATTGCTGATTGACTGAGTACATACACAGACATCTACTCTATTGAGTCAAAAGAGCAGTCAGTTCAACAATTCAAGGTTTTTCACAAAAAAATCACTTCTAGGAAACACCTTTTTTTTATCTAGAACTATGTATAAAAATGCAGATTCAGAAATACATGAGGGTCTCTCATTTAGATGCCTCTTGTGCAAATGCTTCTCCCTCAGCTGGGTTCCCTAGCCTGGCTGTGTAACTCATGATGAATCTCATTAATTCAGAAAGAGGGAATACTCCTGTCACATATTTGGAGTCAGCATTAGGAAAGCAAGTTCAGTCTATAAAACAAAGTGATCCACAAGGTCCGACAGCAGCCAGTGTCTGGATTCAGCTTTTTAAACTACGCTAAACACCTCTCATTTGGACAGAATCAGTGTACTACCACTCTGCATAAAACTAGCCAAGATTATTTTGCAAGAGCCCATACTTTTGAAACAGGAGTTTCAGAAATACTCTATTTCAATCTCAGATGTGAAGCACACAGAATCGTAAGTACTGAACGCTTCAGCAGCCTCAGAATTATTAGTCTATGCCTCTTTCAAATGCTTATTTACCCTGTTAATACTTGGAAAAAGGATGATGTCTTGGCTCTTAATCAGAAAAACATACTTTTATTGAACAATCTATTCTTTCAGAATTCTGGATTGAAATATTTTGAGCAAAATTCATGTGTGTACATGCATGTAAATCTGTAAATATATACACATTTTGTCTTATTTACATGCAGTCCCTACATTTAAACTTTGGGCAGCTTATGCAGACATCTCTTCTAGTGGGAGTGAAAAACAGGTTCAATCCAATGCTTATGCGCAGCTGGCAAAGAGATGTGAGAGTGGCTCTTCAGGGGCAGCGTCTGCCTGGCACACACAGGGTCACTCTCTGTGCACGGAGGTCTCAGATGAAGAGCTACTTATTCCAACAGACACACCACAACAAACAAACACGGGCTCAAAGCCTCCGGCACAGCCAAGTCTTGCTGTATCTTTGCTTAGCTCTCCAGAGCCCAACATACTCTCACTCCCACACCAAGAATCTATCAGAGCTACCCTTTTGTTCTTTGCAGGGAACTTCCACAGAATACTGAACTCTGAAATTAACTATTTTTTTTATTTTTAAATAGGAGTAAATAGGGGCATATACATTCAAAAATCCAGGCTACGGATGAACATAATTTTCTTTCCAGTGACCCACACACCTAGCACTTCCTGGCTCCAGGAAGCCTTTCATGTGAGGTTTCTAACTATTAAAAACTTAGTATAGTTTGCGTTGCCTCTGGCCACCATTAGATTCAAACTTACTCCTATTTTACATACATCTCATGTTTCATTTCTGTTACTATGCATCATCCACGTTTCTAATAAACATGATGGGATGCTGGTTTTGCTACAGCAATTCTTCAGCATCTCCTTTTTCCCTGTTTTCCTGCTCTCTGACCCCCTCCATTCTTCCACAGGCCTGAAGATGTCATTCAGGTGACATTTTGCTGGACCCCCTTAAGCGAATCCTAGTAAAGGCATTTTGACTACAGGATCTTTTCAAGAGTCTTTGCACAGTTCGGGACTCGCCTGAGGGCATCCGTGCTGTTAAGCTGCGCGGCCACTGGCACAAGCTGCGCATTGGTCCTCCGGCACCATCACCGCCGGAGGGCCCCAGTTCACAGTATGTCCTCCCGAACACAGGTCTGCTGTGTGTAGTCAGTGTTGCTGTACTGAAGAAATGTCTATTATTGGGACATTGGAAATGACTGGAAAGTTTACAGCACTTAGTTTCTACTGGCTTAGCAGAAAAATAGCTGCAACAAACTTGAATGTGTTTTAGTTCAACCTCTGGACTACACAGGAAATGAAACAAGGAGAAAGGAGTCAAACCATTCATTCTCTTGTGTACAAGAGGGGGGACAAAACTGCCCTCCTCAGCCTGGCATATGACAGACTTTGTTGCCCATCTCCCCCTTTCCCTTGCCTGCTGCAGTAAGAGCTGCCCTTGTTTCAACCTACACAGATCCTAGGATCTAGTGCTGCTCTAAATGAGGTCACAAGATCATGCCCCCAACATCTTTATGCCAACTAAGGACCACAAGCTACAGTAAAATATAGGCAATGTAAACAACCAACTTGCTAATAATGAATCCCAAATCCAAACTACAAGAAATGAGACAGGTAGGTTTTGGACATTGCAGGTAAGTACTTGTCTGAAAACAACCCCTTTTACAAAGCCCTTGCTCTTTTAGTTTGAGGATCACTTGTCTTGAGTTTTGGGCTGAAACAGTTCAGTTACTAACTGAAACTGGACATTGTATTTTAGGAAAGAGACTTCAAGGAACTTCACATGCTTATCTAAATAAGTATCTTGACATATCTGAGTGCATTTATTAGCTTTGGAGCTAAAAAGATTATTCAGCAGAATAGAACAGTAAAATTCAGTAAAATAGAACAGTCTTTACACACTCAGGATTGTGACAATCATTAATACTACACAAAATGCATATTTCTAGGCCTACCAGATTTTTTCTCAAGTCAGTAAAAATAGAGCTGATATTAAGCCAAAGCATTTAAGAAACTAAAAATGTTAAGTACATTTTAATGACTTTAGCCAAAGAAAATTCATGAATGCAGTCTGCTGTTGAAAAAAGTTTCTAACAGGAAAAAAAGCAGTAATGTTTCAGCAAATGTATAAACATGTATCCTAAATGCAATCATAATGAATGAGGAAATATATTGTACATAAACATCTGAAAGACAAAAATACGATCCATAAAACATACATCATCAATAGCCATAAACCTAACTAATAACTGCACCACATCCATCACATTCAGAGGTAGGTAAAATACAGACTCTGAAACAGAGGACAATATGTTCCTGCTTACAATGTAAAATGGCCACTTGCATTAAGCACGTACAGTGTGCCTATGTTGCTCTCTTTTGGTGAATGCGCAGTACTGACACAAATTCCTCTGCTCAACAATTCCAGCGCTTAAAAAAATATTTATTCGACTCTAATTCCAAAACTGATCTTACAAAGAATCCTTAGGTTTTTATTTCAAATACTTTTTAAAAGCTGATTATTATTTCAGCTAAGAAATGGCTAATTATGCAAAAAGTTAGCTGCTTTTGTCCTAGCTCCTTCATCAGGCTTAAGTTTTATATGTCACAGGCTACTTTACCAAAACGATCAATACCATATCTACATGCACAAAAATATTAATCAAAAATACATATGTTGAAAGGGAAGAATACTTTTGGAAAAAAAGATTACGATAAATTGTTTTCGTTCTTTCATATGACAATGGCAGCTGTACTTTACTACTCTTGAGGTTAGGGTAGGAAAAGCAAAGACCAGCAAACCAGTAAAGCATTCACTGAAAATTTCAGTGTAAATACAGGTAATTTGTGTATAGTGGCAGAATAAACAGGATACAACAATTAAAACAAATTGATCCATTCACTTCATACTCTAGCTCACTGAGAGAACCCCATCACTGTTCATACAGAAGAGATCTAGCACGGCATCCTAACACAGCCCTTCCCACTTTGTATACTCTCCTGCATCTTGCCCTCAGCGGGCCTTCCTACCCTCACAAACCATGTGGTTCAAATTCTTCCTTACCTGACCCTTTCTCCCCAGTGATATCTCTATATTCTTGTTTTCCTCAGCTGTTGTCCTATTTTGTCTCCTCTGTGTTAGACTGTTTGCATGTGCATCTGTTGTGCTATAAAAATGTTTAATAATAATCCCCCTCCTTTCCACCTGGGTCTGCACAGAACTGCTGTAATAACATTTATAACCAATTCCATGTGGTAGTTATACAGGGCCAAGTAACCTTCAGGCTATTTCTCATTTGGGGCAAATAATCTAAATTAAAAAGATTAATCCTTAGGGTACACATGGGCTTACAGGTACTAAAGGAGGGCAAATACTCTTCTCCATTTATTTTTGTGAATAAGACTAATCAACAAAGGACAATCTTAAAATAAGCACCTAAAATAAAGCATTCAAACATACATGTGTCAAAAGAGATGAGAATTATTCCTCATTAACATAGGAGAACACTTAACGGTTCTCTTGGATTTCAGTGACACAAAATTAAATGCTCAGCAACTTTAACACCTTTCTCTTTTACTGAGATGTATTAATATTTTTGGCATATAATTTTAGCCACCACAGTTTGAAAGCTTTTTCCTCCTTTTTCTGTGAACAAGTAAACAAACACCTGGATTTTGCATAAGCATTAAAAAAAAAAAAAGTATCTACTAAAGAACTTACTGATATTTAGAAGAATCTTACCTTTAATATCTTTCAAAAAGCTGTTTATCCTGCACAATCCAGATGTACCCACCTAATCTGTAAATCAAAGGAAATCACACAGCAAGCGAGAGAGTTAAATCAGATGAGAGTTCCTGAACATCTTTGAAATTTCCCTAAAAATCTGAGGGAACTTGTGTAGCTAATTGCTGCATCCATACACAGAACAGAGTAATAGCAGGAGAATTGTTGTGGCCATGCCATTTGATAAGTATTCCCACTACAGCTGTTGCCTCAGGAGTAATTGGAAGAAGTTATACTTAATGCAGCTATCCTGATGAATGAAACTTTAAACTAATTATTACATATAAATAGTGAAGAGAGAGATTAGCGGAGACATACTTTAGTCCAACAATTCTGCCAAAGTCATGAATGATAAGAACGTAAACTGAGTAATTCATAAACACCACCACACCTCTGGAGCAGAAATTTAGCTGTTTTAACTAACTGCCCTAATGTGTACCTTTGCAACATACAACAAAATTAAAACAATAGTGTATTTCAGGTGAAAGGATATCAGAAAAGCTGTAATAATGGAAAACTATATCAAGACCTCCGGAATGAAAATCTGATATGAAAAAATGAGGTTATAACATCACAGAAGACAAAAGGTGATCACTAGTAACACAGAGAAAATATCACAGTGCAAAAAACAATTTTAAAGTAAGGGCTAACTGTTGCTTATTTGAAGCATTATCTTCATTAAATTAAAAAAAAAAAACCAATTACTGATAATTCAAGTTTGAATCGGGTATCAAACAAGCACATCTAACATGAAACTTGAAGCTGGCCCCAGATCAACAGATGCGAAGTTATGGGAGGCCCCTGAGAAATGTTCTGCTGCAGCTGTTCTCAGCCCCCCTCCTCCTGTGAGCGGTTTCAGAACTCTGTCCTTGGGCATCTGTCTGTCCATGAGGATGCGGCCACAGGACCACACCTTGGATAGCAAAATGTACAGAGGAAACATCCTACTCAACCCTGCTATCAGATCTATTACTTCACAGTACCTCAGGGCAAAAAACAAGGAGGATATAGCTGGGCTCAGCACAAGGAGGAGGATGAACCTTGTGGATCACAGCTGAAGTGTTCAGTATCTACACTCACTGCTCATACGCTTTCACCGGGTACTCTAGCAATTTGCTATACAGCCATAATTCTTTGTTCCTTACTTGAATACTGCCTGTCAGCACCTCAGCAGGGGTTGTGCAATCACTTTGAGTCAGGCAGAAGACAGTGCTGCTCTAAAGGAAAAGTATATGAAGTCCCACAAACTAATTGCAGAACAAACATTTTTAGGTTTCTGCTACCCTCAGATAGAGACTTATCACTTGTGAGACCAACTACAACTGCAATGTGTAAGAGCTTAATCTCTCAAACACTTGACACAACTTTAGGTCTAAAGCTTGCTAACAAGGAAAGAGTCACAGTGACATCTACACATCCCACCTCAAGTTTGTAAAATGACTCATTCCATGGAATACCACCCACAGCTGCATCACTCTGGAAACCAGCCTCAACAAACTGCAAGGCAATTTTCTACTCAACACTATGAATTGCCTCTTGATCCCCAAGAATGACCACCCCATACAGCTCAGCATCCCACCCCTCTTCCATTTCTGCCACCCTGAAAGCCAGCGGGAGAGAAGCTGCCACAGCCTGGAGACCAAGGGGAAGGGAAAATTAAGGCTCCGTTCACTCTTTCAGGTTGGAGCTCTCTGCAGCTGGCAGGGTGCAGCCTGTTACATCCATGACCCTTCACAGTTCAGACCGGTTAATATACTGTTGCTGATCTAAAACTACTCCTTAACTGAAACAATTTCAGTTACAGTTGAGTCCAAACGTGAACAGAAGGCAGAAATTTGCTGGCTACAGTCCCTTGACACAGCTGATATATCTGAGAGCAACTTTCTACTACTGAGGTTTTATTAAGGGTCACACAGATTATTTAGCCTTTTAATTTACAGTTTACAGAATAAATGCAAGGTTAAATACCAAATCCCAATAACCCACAGTAAGTGGGGAAAAAATATCCTGAAATACTGAGCTTTAAAAAATTCAATTAAAAATATAAATAAATAAATAGCTAATGACTGTTTTTGCAATTATTTTAACTTTGATCTTTAAAATCTTCAAGTTGACTTATATCCTATTGCTACAGAAATCAAATCATTTTTACAGTTGATAAACACTCAAGTTTACTAGTTAATTAAATCCTTTTTTTGATTTTTTTTTTCCTCTTTCAATTTTAACAAAGTTTAAGCTTGTAAGAGCAAAATGGAGCAGCATTATATAATTCTTTTACTTGATGTTCTTAATTGCAAATACTGGCTTAAACTAGAGAACTCTTTTGGGGGGAGCGTGAGAAGAGTTTGGGTTTCTCCTTCCTTAACTAGAGCAGTAATTAGAAAGTGCTTGGCTTTTCTAGACCTCTGACAATCTGCCTTTTTCTCTTCCAAACAACTGCAAATTTCCCATATCGCTAAGATTACATGAATTAGGTTTGCAAATTAATCCCCAAATTATCTGTGACACACTCAGTTCATACAAGTTACATATTAGTGACATTTCAACCTCCTAACACTAATATTTTATGTTGCATTTTAAAACGATACAAAAACTATAATTTTCATATGATGTCACACAACTCAAAATATGTAGGAAAAGCAAACTGCTTTTAAAAATGAGTAACTTAAGGATGCCACCTTTGATTTGTATGTTTGCATGTGACAATTATAAGCTTGATCCTGAAAGCATTTTTTACTAAGTGCCATTCACCATGCTTCAAAAAGAAGCCCTCATATTAGCAACTACTCAGCCTGAGAAATATTACAACCCAGTGAAGCCTGACTGAACTCTTCAAAGCATACAGTTTTCCAGAAACCATCATGACAGATTTCCTTGCAACCTGCCAGCCCAATACTGATAACTGAAACCCATTCACTCCTGCTGCCCAAGCCCACCTCCTCAGCGGCTTGACTGCCCCCAGCTCTCAGGGCCTCCCTGAGCTCCCGCAAAGGGACAGCAGGGCAGTTGCAGAGCAGTGCTGGGTTTGTCTTTGGTTACCTGTGAGGGCAGAAACCACCAACCCCAAAGGGCTCGGTGCATGCCTAGTTGTCTTGTAGTTCCTGTTCACAAAAGCTTCTCAAACTACTATCTGACAATATCTGATTGCACAAATGCTGCTGGCCCTTACATTGTAAGTAATGACAGATTTTTATTTTTTTTTAATAGATACTTACTTGATACTAATTTGTAGAAAACTACTGTTATCTTAAGAATTGGTCCTCAGTTAAGTAGCGGTAGGGTCATTTGCATTATTTGATTAAAGAGCATCCACAGGAATTAAAGTTTCCAGAAGAAATATTTCCCAGTAACTGATAATTACCAGTACAAAAAGGCTAGGGTAATTATTGCTAGACTGCTCTCTCACTTGACCTTGGCAACAAGAAAAAAATAACTTGGGAAAAATCTCCCTCCCTTCCCCAGTGACTTTGCAGAAAACAGTAATAATAATAATAATAGTTAAGAAAAATCATCATCAGTAGTGCTGAAGTAATTCCTTTATTGCCATGGCACCACAAAACCTTAGTCCTTTGTGCTGAAGGCCTTGACATTGGAAATGGATTATTTCATCAGTGTTTTGAACAAGCATATCCTGCAGGCTGAGACAGCCCCCCCTTCTCAGAAAGGAGAATTATTTTTTATAAGCTTGCCCATGCAGACTTACAGAACCAAAATACAAATGAAGCTGAGCATTAGAGAGATGGGAGGGAGGGGACTTCCTGCAGATGACAAACTCTGCCCGATGTAGGCCCTGCTATTGACATCTTTGCTACTGGGAACACTGGTTACGGCATGCAGTGTAACCGGTGACATTAGTGACATCTGCTGAGGACCAGAAGTGAGACAGAACGCTGCGCAGGCTGCATGACAGTGGGCAACCTGCAGTACATTGGTGTTTTGTCGTATGCCTTATTTGCTTTCAGATTTCTACACACAGTTCCCAGAACTAGAAATAATCTCTCAGTAGTCCAAGACCAAACACAACCAACGAGTGAAATCATTTCTCCCCACAGAATAGCAAAACTTGGTATTAAATTTTATAGGGCTACGGACACAAGAAGGGAGCATTGCTAGACTCCAATTACTAGACTACATTGAAGAGTGATGGTTCACCAGCAGATGTGCAATGAAAGCAAAGTTGCTTCTGAAAGGTACAATGTTTTGTTTAAAAAGAATAAAACACAATAGCACAACACAGGAAAGTACAATTTATTGTTGACTAAATAATTACAGTACAGTGCTATACTTCCTGCTGAGGCTCTGCAAGCTAAACTGCAACTCAGGTGAGATACAAATTCCTAAATAACAAAAATGCTGACATGAGAATATGCATATTAGTGTTACTGGATGTTGTTATCGTTGTTGATACAAAAGAAGATATACAATTGTCCTCCCAGAATTATAGAACAGGTTATACAGCAGCCAACTAAAACAAAAGCGTATACCAATTTTATTTACTTGACTTGACTGTAATAGCCAGTAAAGCTATCCTCACCGTGTTGTTGCAGCCTGTACAGGAGAAAAAAAAATTACTGTGAAATAGACCCCATCATTCCAAAAGCTTGACTGGGAGCCAAGCATCTTCCCAATGTGGGTGCTTCTCAAGTAAGAGCAGTCATCCAATTACTTCAGCTTTTTAATTCTAAGTAGGTTTTCTACTATCACTAATAATACATGTATTTGTGTACTTGAAAGAAGAGATATAACAGAGATATTACAAAGTATATTAATTGGATAGTGTTTGGGCAACTCAAACATATTTTCCATAAAAAAAGTTGTATTCAAACACTGATAATAACATACACTGGAATAGTCTGAACACTGATTCACAGTAGATGATAATTCATATTGCCATTAAAGCTTTTTCCTCAAACCCACATTTGTTAATATTTGGAATTTACAAGACGTACAAAACTGCTGAGCAGGCTGATGGTGGGAGGAAGAAAGGGAAGAAAAAGTGCAAACTCACTGTTCAGCAAGAGCAGTCTGCATTAGCAGTGCCTTCCTCTACCACAGCAAACAGCCATGCTACGCTGGCAGCTGTAACGATGTGTGCGAGCAAGGTACCAACAGCTTCTAAACTGGCAAGTATAGAACTACCTCACTGTACGCTGCTTTTCCAAAAAAAAAAAAAAAAAAACTCTTGCTACCTATGTTCCCATTATCCACCAGTTGTGACCCGTACTGCCATACTCAGTGGCACACCTGTAGAGCAAAGCATTGAGCTTCGTGGCATGCCGAAAGGCATGTCACAGCTGAAGGAAGTTAGGGAGCCATCTCTGGTTCACATCTCGTGTTTCAAAACAAAACCAGAGAATGTAGAGACAGGAGAGGAACACAGTCTCTGAAACCACTGCAGACAAAAATAAAGGTACACACAAACTCTACGCTTGGCATGCAACATAGTGAAGTTTAGTGCACCCTGAGTATAACCTAACCACACAGCTGTAGGCAATCACACTGATTAAGCCGGCAAATCATCCCACAAATTCAGTAAATTAAAGATTTGAAAGATGCTGTCAGGTCCATCTTACCAATACTGGTAGAAATTATTTTAAGTGCCAGAGGAACTTATTTTTCACTACGCCAGTAAGCTCCCTCAACTGTTTCTGGTTGCATAATGTATTAATCAGCAAAGCAACCAACAACAACGGGACTGAACTTAAACTGCCCTACAGCATATTTATATAGTACTATGTCATTTTGATGCAGCTACTTTATTCATTCTCTGAATCAGAATAAAATAAATCAGATGGCTTGCATCCTACACAAATGTGAAAAAAGCTCACTCCCCTGAACAGCACAAACCCTGCACGGGAGGGAAGAGCCTGCATGCCCAGTGACCTTACTCAGCAGAACACCTGCGATGGCCTAATGGGGCTGAACGGGAAAGGGTAGCTGGGCTGGAAGAAAGTCCAGCTCCTCCAAGCCTGACACATCCCTGAGATTGCTGACTGTTTACCAACATGGTCAATTACTAAACACATGTCTACACTGCACAACACCCCCTAATTCTGCATCTGTGTTGTTCTCTGCCAGCCACCTCTGTGCAGTTCCCTACTTCGTTGAAATGGCTTGTTAACATAAAAGAGTCTGTTGGCGTGTAAATACCTGTAGCACTTTAGGGCGCTTAAGGAAATGAGGGGTAATTTTACCATTTACATATCTGGAACAGGAGAAAAAGAAAGTACAGAACAATTTGCCCTACTTCTCATTAGCAATGTTTAGTTGTTTGACTAATTTACTGCCTTTGTAAGGGGTATTGCACATTGGTTATTGTACCAAACACACACGTGTACTAATGAAACCTGCAGCTGTATGTGGCCCATAAGTCTCTGGCAGAACAAGAAATGTCAGATCTGCAAGGATGCAACTTCAGCGAGAGCTGAGACCATTCAGTGCTCAGCAGAGGGGCCTACGTGTGAGGGCGCAGGTGCACACTCCTGGAAACACACACTGAGTTCTCACCTCTGCCTATTCGTGTGCCAGATGCACCACTGCTGAGTATTGCTGAGTCCGCTCGTGTCACTCAGAGCTGTATTTCTCTTTGCAAAATAAATTAATCCCATGCCTCTTGTGCAATGACAACCAGAGTGCTTCTAATGCCCACGTCAGATCAAAAAAAATCTGTGCACTACATAGAAGTTTGCAACACAAGTATTGCATGACATTTTTTTTAATCTTGAAATGGAAAGCTCCTATTTAGAAAATAGGGTCCTCTATGTCCTTCTGAGAAGCTTGTAAGAGAGATGGTGGATTGTGGGGAATTATGGCCAGAACAACTGAGTGGGTATAATGCTATAGATGGTCAGATGACACTATGCCACTCAGTTAAAAATCATACATAGCATTAAATGGAACAGTCTTTTGTTCTACTGCAACAGAGCAAATTACTTCCACAAAGATGGGCATGAGGAAAACCTTTAATGTGAAACCCACTCCAAGATAATGAATTTTCTCACTAGATGTCTTGACTTCTGATAACCCTTTTCAGGTTCTGCTGTACTTCGTGACTGCCACCCTCAGCCTTCAAAGCCAGTGCTTTGCAGCGAGTGAACTGCCTGAGCTGCCAAACCTCACTGCAGCAGCATGCTGCGTGATGCTACTCAGCAGAACTGCGTGCCAGCAGCCGTGAGCAGTGGTTTGGTGAGGGCACAGCAGGGAAGGCAGGTATCGGTCACTTCCCTACGCTATTCTACGCTTCGCAATGTTGCTGCTAACTCCTGACAGGGGCAGGCACACAGGGTGACCGACTGCTGCGCAGCCACCTGAGCCAGCATGGCAGACCGAGAGATTGTGGGCATCCCTGTCAGCCACCATTGCGGCCGGGCACAGGCTCCGTCCGCTTGGCTCTATGGCACTAAGAGCAGGCAGACGCCTTCAGAGGGCACTTAGGGGCTATCCACAGCAGTTTTAACTGTATTATTTTATAGTATTAGTAATAACATTGTGGCGAAAGAAGGGCAGTTCTAAGTTCAGTATTAAGAGTTCTCCTTAGTAAGTAAGTATTGCCTTTTGTTTTAAACGAAGAAATGAGGATAAGTTTTAAAAAACACCAAGAATGTACCTGTCTTGCTCCCCCACAAGCAGAATCTTCTCCTGTTCCAGATATGTAAATGGTAAAATTACCCCTCATTTCCTTAAGCGCCCTAAAGTGCTACAGGTATTTACACACCAACAAAGACTCTTCTATGTTAACAAGCCATTTCAACGAAGTAGGGAACTGCACAGAGGTGGCTGGCAGAGAACAACACAGATGCAAAATAACAACTAATGCATGGGAATTTTACCACATACAGAAAAAATTACAGATGTTTTTAGCAAATGCTGGAGTGAAGGATTTTCCAATAAGTATGCCATTTAACAGTGAATTATTTTCTCTTGAAAATGGGAATAAAAGCAACAGCTTCGAGTTAACTGTTTTAACACTGCATGCAAAGCTAACTTGCAAATATTCACGTTTGCTAACACCTAAATTAGATGTTATAACTGTCAATTCAATCTTTTCACTTGAGTATACAGGTAAAGGCATAAACTGTAAACTTAATGGTTTTACATTTTAAAGTGCATTTGTTCTAGAACTCCTAGACCAGCTAAGGAACCATTCAGATGTGATTTTAAAAGCTGATTAATTTACTTTCCTGTACAGACAATCAATAATTAGAGGCTAATTTTCCCATAACGAGGACAAGACATTCCTTTCTAGACGGGACTCTGACCCACGGCTGAGGCGTACCCAACGGCATCCTTAGGAGGTGTTTTACGTAACATGACTTCGGCAAAGCAATGCCTTCGAAAATGGCTTTTCCTTGCTCTCAGGACTACAAATAACGCGTGAAGCCTTTGCAAGGTGGTAAGAAGCTGCCACCGCACAGGGAGGCACCGTGACAGAGCCGCCCCGGAGCCCTGCCGCCCCTCCGGGGTTGCCCCTTACCTGCCCCCGCCTCCTCCGGAGGCACGGCTCCGACTCTCCGCGGGGCCGGTGGCGGCCGGGGCTCGGGCCCGGGCGCGGGCGCGGAGGAAGTGGGGTGAGTGCCCGAGCTCAGCGGCGGGCTGCCGGCCCTCCCGGAGCAGTGGAGCCCGGCTCCCGGCAGCGGGCGGAGGAAGGCCGGGCGACGCCAGGCTGGCGGGACGCCGCTGCCTGCGCTTCCAGGCTGCTCTCAACAAAACAAGGAGCAATGTAACGGAAAATAAAGATCTCAAGCAAAGGGCATTTTTGACTGACCCTCAGGGGGTCCTGGAGAGTCAGCAATTATAGAACTCAGCGCGCGAACCTGACCCCAGCGCCGCGAGGCACCGTTCCTCACACCCGGCGGGGCGGGGCCGGGCCGGGCCGGGCGGGGCTCGCGCCGCAGGTGCGCTGCTGCTCCCGCCCCGTGGCCGCAGGTGCGCCCCAGGAGGCCCCAGAGGCCTGTGTCAGCCTACAGATGCACCCCGCCGGCCTTAAAGCGACTGAGCAGCTTACTTCGGCCTTAGAGGGATTTTTTTTAAAAGTTACTAAGATTATCATACACCGTTATAAAACACATTACCCATTTGACATGAATAAAGATCAACCTACGGTAAAAAAAAATTACTTGTGCTCTTTTCCTTCGAATTACAACTTTCACACGACTTGAGATGCTGTTGTACCGTGAAAGGCATTTAGGAGGTTGGTCTCACCTCCATGTTGGATCAATTTGTTGCTTCCCTAGTAAAGGTTGGACAGTGGGGCCAAGACAAGGGTCAGCAGATTTGCTGGTCATCAGGCTGAAGGTTCAGCCGCTGCGGTGCCTGCAAGAGCCCAAGGCCAGAACTAATTACTATTTAAAGGCTCATTTACTAGGACCACTTATCTGATCTCGAAGTAAATGCTGCTGTTTCGCAGAAGGAAAGGAGGAAATACTTCCAGCTATGGCACTACCTGGCGTCCGTAATTCACCCGTAGACCACATGCACTGGTTGTGAGGAGCTAGCAGGAAAGAGGAGCATTATGTTTATTGAATGTATTGATTCACACATTGTTAGGAACACAGTACCACTTTAGGAAAGTTTATCAGAAATATTAAGATATTAAGTAACCTCAGACATAAACCAACCATCTGGTCCACTTTTGCACATGCTGAATGTATTTTTTTTCTAGATCTGTCCATTCCACATAGGTATGGTTAGTATCCCTCTCTCTGCTGGCAGAGTATTCTATACAGATTGACTTGTCCCAGCACTGGCTTCCTAGAATGGAGATCATAACGTAGTTTAAAAGAAGAAAAAAAAAAAAAAAAAGGGGGGGGGGGGCGGGGGGGGAAGGCTCTGTGTTTGAGTCTGGCAAGCTAAACTGGAAGCTGGTTTTCTCCTTATGGCCAAAAGCAGAACACAATGGAAGCCTCCCCCAAGACGACAGAATTTACAGCTTTTATTAGTTCTTACAGATAACCATAGTATGCTTTATCAGTAGTCATGGTATGGACCAAAAGAGAGAAACAATTCATGTGAACATACTATATTACTAAACCAGTATTACCACAAAAAATGAAGACTTTACCAGACCAGAAGACTGATTATATCTGGCTAATCTCAAGAGGTTTTTTTAATTGTTTACAAATAGCCTCGTTATCATATATCCTACAGTTCTAGAGCTGAGGCACAACAGCACAGGCATCAGAAATCTCACCTAAATTTCCAGTTTATGTATGCAGTGACTGACATTTTAAAAAGTCATTTCCAGACAACTTCAGTCTCAAATCTCTTAAGTCACTTAAATTTATTTTAAAACTCTGGGTATCAAAAACCTCTAATATACTTGCTCCTGAGGATAATTAGCCCCTATGTTATTTTTTTTAAGTATACCTGAAATATATTGGTAATTTACAAACACGTTTCAGGGTTACATGATTGGTAAGTAAACAAGTCTTTGGTAAATAATAACTACTCTGTTCTTTACTCAGTTAAAAAACTTAATTCATTTTTAAATCTAGATTAACTGATTTCTTTTTAATAATTATTTCTATAATGAATAAGGCTCATATGGCACAATGCTGAGTGGGATGAATGGCTGTACGTAGCAAAACCTGAATGATGTTTCCAGGTTACAAATCCTGTTAATTCTAGGTACCTGCTTTGGCTCATTTTCTTTTTGTGCCCTTCAACGAGACCCACAAAGCTGAACCTGAATGAGAGCTTTCTAAGGAATTAGATTTCCAACATTTAAAGGTGTCAGCAATCTAGAAAATACTGTCCATTGCGAGGATACATTCTACAGTGGGTACTGGATTGTATGCTAAAAACTACAACAAACCAATTAGTTTAAGGTTGAAATAATACACTATGGCTGCAGTATTTCCTAAAAATGTCTGCTTTACCACTTGTGCAGTAAAACAGAAAAACTATGCACTATGCATGCTTGTGCAAGTTGGAGATGACTGCTTGCTCCCACAGGAAAGCTAAAGGCACAGGACATAGGTAATGTGAATGAAAACCTGGTAACAAACATAGGCTTCCATTTTATTACAAGAATCCAATTAGAAACTGAATGCCTAAACTGATATTTTTACTGTTTGTGTACTAGATGCCTTCACTTTGGCTAAAAGATTCTATACCATGCCCTTTAAGAAAAATAGCAGCATTAAATAGATCTTTTAATTTCAGAGGAGAAATAAAAAGAAGTCTGCTTTAGGTTTCGTTTACAGAGTTTTGGGGAGTATTAACATGTCTAAGAAATGATCAGATTATTTTCAATGACTGTAACAGTTTTACTGTTCTACTACAGTTTTTTAATCATCTGCCTTGTTAAAGGATCAATTACATTTGAGACAATAAATAGTATACTTTACAATAAATAATAATTCAATTCAAACTATAGTACTTACAAAATAATGTAACACTATAATAAGATCTTCAAGATCAATTCCTTTTTATATATTCTGCAGCAAAAATAACATTTCTAGTAGGAAGGCATTACTTACAAACCTAGCAAGATCTACACATTCACATGTGTGTAAACAACTTAACAAGGTTTATTATGTTTCCAGAAAAGCTATGCTTTTACAGTAGGTTTTCAGCTAAATGTTATCATAATATGGTAATAAATATATAACAGTGCTTATATTTTGCTCCATCACAAATTTTAATTTGAAAAAAAATGGAGTGCCGTTATTGACAAAGAACAGCAACTTCCCTTTTGCTTCACAAGTGACTGTATCTGTGTGTGAACAAAATGTTAGGGCGAGGCATTCCAGATGAACTGCAGCTAAGGTTGGACGAGGATGACTTCATGATGAGCAGTGAAGGTCCTGGCAATAAATACCTACAAAGGATATGAAAAATACAACAGAGTTTACAGGCAAAGTGACATTCAAGAGCAAAAGAATTAGTTATTCACGACCCATACATTAGAATCGTTGTATGCAATAAATTGTGTGCAATAAATACTGTTTATAAAACGTACAGGGCATTAGGCACTAGCTAACTCAGGAAACAGATCTGAATTCAGAGAAACTCGTAGCAAAATTTCAAGACATTGTATGAGAATCAAACATCTTTCCAGTCCTTTATGTTTAAAGCAAGAGGATAAATACAACAATGGAATCCTGTGTAACACTACCACCAAAAATTAGTATTTCACACATTGTTCTGTTATTATAGTTCCATTTATTTAATTTAAAATGGGTAAAACCTACAATTGATGTTAACCACCTTATAAAGAGTCAGGTTGTAAAAAAAGTTGATTAAGGAAAAAACAAGAGATCTCAGCTTTGCTTTCCAGCTCTAATTCTCTAAAAATATACATGCTGTCATCGCTACTCTAGTAAAGCAAGAAACAATGATGCTACAACCTAGTAAGTCACATTAGTGACTATTTACTGTTTAAATCCAGGCAACTGTGTAGCATGTATTTTTGTGTAATACTACAAACAATAGCTTATCATATGCCTAATATACATTCTCAAATCCGTCCATGTTATCATTTTCTAATAGTTAATTGTAGAAATCACTAGATGAGCACAGTAATTGTGCAAAAATAACATCCACACTAAATCAGAATTTCATAATGAATTATATCAATGTTAGGAAGGATTAACAAAACACGTATAAATTATTGCTTAAAAATTGTTGCATCATTCTAGTGAATTATATTGATTAATGATGAATAAGTTAAAAGACTGATCCTACTAATCACATGGATAGAAATAGCATCACACTGTCATTGGCAGACAATCTATGTAAGAAAGTGTACGTTTTAAGCTTTGAAAAAAGCTGTTATAAAAATATTATCATCAATACATTTTTTTGAACAATTTACAAAAAATAAAGTCTGATTTAGAATGTGTTGGTGGTGAGCTCGATGGTTCACTATGTCACCAGACTGAGTCCTACCTCTGCTTTATTACATTTATTAATTACATTAATACACATTTACATTAATACTACTCTTCATTCTCTTCATGACATATAGTGGCTTTGCAGTTAGGAGATGGGATTGAGAACAAATTTGAAGTCAAAAAAGACCTCTATGGCAGTTTTCATTACTTCTTTCCCTCCCCTGTATAAATATATTTTTCAAGCTATTCCAAGCTATTTGTAATCTTTGAAAGCTTTAGTTTCACAAACATTCGTTTCATAAACACAAACAAAAAATTGGTTTGTGCTCAGAAAAAACAAAGTTCTTCAAATTAGATTTTATAAAGTCTTGAAAAAATTGATTTCTTGCAGTTATTAAATTATACTCTGATCTCTTCGTGCACTTCACACTATGTTACGGAGAGTCAAGAAAACTATTACTAGTAGTGCAGATTCTTATATCATTTAAAAACAGAAACCTAGATGAAAAGTGAAATAGTATTGTGGTTCTCCCATTTCTAGAAAAATAGTTCATTACTTTGAATTGTGGGGCATAATGGGCAAGAGCATTTATTTCCATACGTATCTTTCATTTCACAAATTCAGAATATCACAGTTAACTAGCATATTGCTGTATCCACAGTATAGATGTAATATTTGTGGAGATTAATATAAAAACTGTAAATTTAATCATGTTGCCATGACACACCATTGCTGAAGACATACTGATATTAAGGATATAGAGGGCTTACATTCCTTTAGCCTGTGAAATTTATGAATAAAGTTCCATTCAGCATTCAAAGAAACACAGAAACTGGCAATGAGAAAGTTCTATTGGACCATCCCTTTCACTGTTTTCCAAATGCAAGCCTGTTAGATGCAGTACATTAGTGTAATCCAACCGGTTTGAATAGTTTGTGGTTGGTCATGATGAAAAATTTTCTGCAGTATTAACATAAAAGCAATAAAAACTTCAAGGCTGAAGATTTTCTAGTCTTAGCTAATCCAAATGACTTTACCATACTCTTGCTATAGCTCAGTAGATACTAATATTGAATATGATTTGTTTTGTGGCTAACATACTTCTACTTTTGCTGGTTTTGTTCAGTTTCTGGTTGGTTTTAAATTATGTTAGAGTGCCTTAAGATCCATTTGACAATAACAAATGGGTTCAGTGTATCAAATAACTAGTCTGAGATTTAGCAAGTAAGCAATTAAGTCATAAAGTAAGTTTAACAGATAATATATCAAAGGTTTGCTTTTCACGTAATATTTAAGTCATAAAGCTCTTTTATGAAATAATGTCCATAAGATGTTTTATATAAACAAAGCATTTGTAAGTTTATATACATAATAATTCAAATTGCCATTATGGATAGAATTTGGAACCTAAGTAATTTGAAACTTACATTTAACTCTCCACCTACGACTGTTAAACTGCAGATCGTTGAGTCCCACAGTTGGAGAATATTCAGTAATCCCTATACTGACAATATTATAATCCTTATTATATGCAGCTGGAGAACTAAACCAGCCAATGGAGAATCAGGTAAGTGCCAAATAACTTTTTTACTATATGATGCTGTTTTGCAAGGTTTGAAAATATATTTTTGTTCTGTAAAATGAAATAATAAAACTTTCAATCTGGAGGTTTTGGAAATCAACTTTGCAAAACTGTACAATACAGTAAATCAGATGGCACTTACCTGACCCTTGGCTGGAGCTGTGCCCCTATGCCATCCCACTGCGAATGTGAAGCCAGAAGTATCATACATGTTAGGATACCTCTAGGAATGCAAATCTGGAATCAGTGACTTTGAGGAATCTGAGAAGGGGAAGAAATGAAATTTTCAGTTCACTTTATGAAAAGGCTTCACTTTATGGAAAGCCGTTGCTGCAGCTGCTTGGGCAGTAGGCAATCAAGACTTTAGTAAGTGTAGTTTCACACAAAACGTGTATATCAAGTCTTCTTTTAGTAGCACTTCATGAGTCGGCTAGAGAGATCAGAATGATAGAAACTCAAGATCAAGGGAAATGCTGGGGGGGTCTGGTTTTTTGTTGTGTTTTTTTGTTTGTTTGGGTTTTTTTTAAATACATAGTGAACTAGTCTTAAAGTGTGGTGGTAGCAACATAGACTGAAACCTGTTCTAGTATTATCCTTTATACTTACAGTTCAGGAAGAGAATATTGAAATGTGTACCTTGTATCATTCCAGTGGGGGCTAATCCCTGTAGGGGATCCTCTTGAATCTGATGAATATTTGTAAACCACCAGCAGGCAGTGTTTACAAAGCTGTACTATTCGTTGGCAACACTGGAGTTGTTCAGGAGTCACCACCTCTGTGCTTTTACTGAATATGGTTTCCCAAGAGCTCCTGTTACAGAAAAAGACATGACTTCGTGTTTTTCTGTCACAAATTGCAATCTGAGAGCTCTACTGCTTTATATCAGATTTAACAATAGAGGAACAAGAGAAAAAGCATGACCTTGCCCATTTACAGGAAAGGTCTATGCTGTTTAACACAAATAGTGTCAGATGCAGAGTCCAAAACACAAATTAAGACGTTAATCTTCATATGTGAAATGTCCACAGCCATTTTTCACTTGGTTTGTTCCCTAAAGCATTTACAGGGCCATTACTTAGGTTTAGTACATAAAGATTTACTGTCACATAATTGTATATGTATCTTACAACAGGAATAACAAAAACCACTTATTTTTAAGAGGCTACTACCTGAATGTGAAATGATATTAAAGGAATTAATAAAAGTAATAAATTATTTCTAAATGTCTACACAGTATAATAATACTCTTCTTCTAATTTAAGTACATGATACTAAAAAACAAATACAAAATTAATTTACAGGAGATTAGTATGGGCTCTGCTTCCTTATCCAAATAATCATATGAGGAGAGTTTCTCATTTAGTCATTCAAATACTACTTATTATTCCATCTGGTCATATGGGATTGGTCTACTACAATTAAGTGCAACTTGCAAAGTGTATCTATAGAAGCATTCCTTTTTGAAATGCAGACCATCATGCTTTTGTCTTCTTAAAAGGCCATTTTTCTTTCCAAAAAACCCCCAAACCTGACCATACCAGTATAAAGCAGGTATGTTTTGCCACAGAAGACGACAATAGTTCTTTGCATACACCTCAACACTCCTGTTTGTGCAAAATTCTGACCAGATTACAGATCATTACATCTGTTTTAAAGGCAACATGGTCCCTGTGAAGACTTTGTTTTGGTTAAAACACTATCCAGTACCACAGATGGTTTGTAAGGTTGAGGGGTTTTGTTCATTTATGGAAGAAGCACTTCACAGAGTGAGGAAAATTTGCTGCAACTGACTTCAACATAGCATGCAGGATGATTTAGCCTTGTCCACTGAGATCAGCAGTAGATTTCACAACCCTGGTGTAGGAAGTTTGTCCTTAAAACAACATCAAAGAACTAGCAAGCTTACTTCTGCCTACTGAGATTTTTAAAATTACACTGTATTAGTATGGAATTATGAACATTAATGACTAAAAGATAAGCTGTATGCATAGCTAACTGATTTTTCAGCCTGGCTCCTCAGACTAGATGATGTATTCCAGCTGAAACTGTTCAGTCCTACAGAATTTCCACGGCACACACAACTTTCAAGTGACACAAGTATTTCTCCTTAGTTATTATCCATAGAATTAATTAAGAAATAGTTTCTAAGTCATCAAAACTGTTTCATTTCATAAACAGAATAATTCTACTACTTGAAGAGCTACTATTTTCTTTAATATATTTTTCTTAATATTGTTTCTTGTTTGGGAACTTTCCACATGTATTCTTACATGGAAGTTAATCTGTAGTCTTCGTTCTTTCCTCATGAAGTCATGTGATGGTTGGTAGAAAGCAGCAAGATGAAGTTCTAAGTATTACATTTGTTCAACAGATTCACAGTGCTACACATAATTATATTCTAATTCAATCCATAAATCTCTAAAATCCTGTGGAAGAAACTCTCCTGATAAATTCCTTAAGTTCTGGACTTTGACGTCAGTGATCACTTTCCTACAGTTAGGACGGATTTTAGCAGTGAAGAATAATATGTGGCCTGCTATAACTATGGCCGATTATGAACATAGTGGTATACAGTTACCCTAATAACAAAGATTCAGATTTGAAAATATATATGTGAATTTTAATGAGCTTTCATAAAAATGTTCCTGTGCAACCTCCTCCATGTGCTACACAGATTCAGTTCATATACCATTATACTGCAGTCAACAGGGATCAGAGTACTGTTACCTAAGGAAGCTTAATTTGTTATGCTGTAACTTCAGTTTCCATACATTAGTAAAAGTCACGGAGTCCACACCAGATCCAGAAAAGAGTATTATGCTTGATTGTGCAATATTGTCAATTATGTGTTATGCTTTTTATAACCATCTGAAGTCAACTGGTTCTACCAGTTTTCTCTTTTTGTTTATTATACAGAAAACAAACATAGCTTTGTGAAGCCATCTACATCACGGTTATTTTCACTGAAGTTTTCTTTGTTCGTTCTTTTTGCTGAAATAGCACATGCCTAGCAAAGATCTAACCAGCAAGAGGAAACCTTAAGGCTATTAGCTCTGCTCTTCTCCCAATCTTACAAATAGTCAAAGTACTATACTCCTTAATATATTTTCATATACTCATGTTGTTTCTGAATTAGCACATTAATACCCTTTCCCGACATGTTTCCCCAGATTCTACACATGCCCTACATTTATTCCAATCTGTTCTTAAAAATGGCACAATGAACTCTAAGGAAGAGCAATGACAAGCTGGCCTCTCTCCGACAGAGGTGCTGTCATGAGTTCTCTGTTGTGAATTACACGGCAAGAAGGATGATTGTAACTGAATAAACAACATACTGGGAAGGTACGAACAGCCTTTCTGTTTTCTTCTGTGAATTCTGTATTAAGTAGTATGCAGAGTGATCTCTACACCTACTGGGTATTTCCATTTTACTTTTACGGTATTTTTAAAATCTTTTACACAGCAACTCCTCTTACAAGGAACTGGATCTTTGTCAAAGAATTTAGCTCCACTTTGGAGTCAGCTGAGTCTTGTTCTGCATGAATGAAATTATTGCTAGATGAGAAATTCTACTCTTCATTGAACTCTTCTGCTGGCTCAGAGACCCTCCTCCCGAGCCAAGTGAGCAGCAGAGATGTTCAAGGGTTTTGAACAAAAACCATTCTTTGCAGAGAAAAAAAAATCTAAAATTAAAATTTTCATGCATATTAGAAGATTTGCAAACTAAAATTCAAAATAATAATAGCGTTATTAAAAGGGAAGGTAATTATAGTATTTTATGACAACAAAAATTGAGCTTGGATTCAAGACTTCAAACTCTGGCATGAAAAAGAGACCCTGCATCTGCTGAGGATTATACAAAAAAAAACGTTTCAGATTGGAAACACAGAAATCTTTTGTCACCCTACTTTTAACTTTTGGAGTGTGCTGCATTCCCAGCAACTACCTCTAGCAAATCTTAAGGCTGACATTATCTGCATGTTCCCATGGCTCATCTCCATGCAAAAAATGTGTAGACTCCCAAGAGCTTGCACAACAACAAGTCTTCAGCCATGAGAGGATAATGGTAAAAAAGCTAAAAAAAATTATGATCTTTTGCATACTCTCAGATCCATCTTCTTGTTATCCATTTTGTTGGGAAACAATTAACAAGTGCATTCCATGCATTCTCTACATGTGATAAATGACTATATGTAAAGAACATATTGACCTGATTTCTTGGTACATACAATATCCATCAGCATACTATTGTGTTTGTTGTAGTTCATTTGCAATAAATCTCTTCGAATACCTTATGCAAGCTAATCAAAACCCCTCCCATTCTTTAGATATTGTATATACTTACAGAGAAATTGTCTTTTTCTGTGCAATATCTGTCATATTTAAACATTTGTATTCTTATTTTATGAAGAAATTTGGGGTGGGGGTGGAATTATTTTATACCCATGATCTGAGCCTCCAAACCTATCCTTACATGAATGCCTTTGATTTCAGGAATGCAGATTCCGAAGCGTAGGATATTGAACTTTCAATATATGGCCTGATCTTTTTTTTTCCCCCCATAGAAAACTCGTATTTGCTACCCAAACCAAAAACATCTGCTTACCTCCAGTGTGGACATTTCCTACTCTGCATATACTTAAATTCCCACCAGCGTGGGAAACACTGAATGTAATCAAGCACAGAAATTTGAACTCATTACTTGTAAATCATAGAGCTGACATTGCATTTGGCAAGAGATGTCAGCTGCACTTGTGACTTTTTCCATAGTAAGTCTTGAGCTCAAATAAATATGACAATGATTTCTGTTGATGTAAGTCCACATTTGATGCTTACAGTGGTCTGGCCTCAAAATTTTGGACCATCCAATGAAAGAGTTGACCTAAAGCTCAGGTATTCTGAAGAGCAGATTTTTTTCCTTACATTATTATATTTGTAAATACATTACTAAATGTCTGATTCATTACTGAAACAGTTGGCCTAGATTATTAGACTTCTAATTATACTATATCTTTAGATGATTTTAAAACCAGTTCAGTGTATTACAGCATTTTCTTGAATGAAAATGAGCAACAAAGTATGCCAGCATTGATTGTAATTGTGAAGTTATGAAGACTAAGATAAGAAAAATAGGCTTACCCTGAATTACAGAAACAGTTCCATAGACCTTGACCATGGCTCCAAAGTAAGCGATTAAATACACGGTTAAAGAGACGGTACAGATGTAAATTTTCAATGTCTGGAGCCTTCCAGACATGCTGTAGAACTGCACGAACACTTGTCTTGACTATATCCAAAACCTAGGAAAGAGTATTCCAAGCAAATCAAAGCAAAGGCATATTGCAAAACCTAAAACCAACTGTTCACTGATTCACTGCACACATACACATATACAAACACACATGCACAGATGACTGCATAGCTATAAATTCCCACACATGTCTTTGTTTCATTTCTATGCATTCATCAGCAAACTTTTATGATATACTTTTTCTGTCAATAACATTTTGCAAAGCCAAATCAAAATATTTTATTTTTATTACAGAAAAGTTAATTTCTTTTTTTTTTAGTCTTGTCAATATTAGCTCCTTTAAACTACAAGAGTTTAAAAAGGAACAAAATGGACACAATTACAGACCAGAAGCAACATAATTAATCACCCAAATATTATATATTTGAAGATTATCTCCTTTTCCCACTTCCTTTTCAAATATCATCTATTTTATGAAAAACTACAAACTGCTTTTGGTTTAATGTCTGTTTAACCTCAGTCTTACCCTAGACCAAACTATTCTGGTTCACTTTTCATGCAGGAAACAGTGTAGTGAAATCAGTAAGAAAATAATCAGCAAGATGTTTAAAATAGCAACGTTTATAGATATGCAACTGATTTATTATATACGGACTACATTTAAATGCAAGTGTATAAAGATGTGGGTGACAAAAATGCTAAGCTGCATTCAGTATAGCACCAAGAGTTTTACCCAATAAGTCTTAGCTACTCAGCACACACACACACTTATAGGCAGTTGTGTATCCTACTAATCAGAGTCCTCCTGGAAACACCTTTGCACGTCCCCCTGAACTGGAACATGGAAGAGGGGGATTCATCTCATCTGCTTTTAAACATCTGTACATTCTCTCAAGTCAGGTGTCTAGGTTCCCTCCATAATCACAGGAGAGAAACAGGCTCCACTGTCTTGGCTTCTGTCTATTTAGATAATATCAATAAGACTGTGAATAGTTTTGTGATCAAAATAGTATTTAGGCCTCACACTGGTCTGTCCTAAAAAAAGCCTATGGTGCATGTAACCTACTAACAAAAAAGTCAGTTAAATGAACGTGATTTCCTGTAAAGGAGACAGCCTTACTGCCTCTTTCACACAAAACAGCATCTTTCAAAAAAACAGTCAGACTCAAGTGGGTCGTGAACCAATGGAGGTATATTTGGTATAAGATGTTGCAAATTAGAAGGTACAGTACTTTCCCAGGAAACTCAGATATGCATGACAAACTGATTCACACAGTGAAACGTCTGACTCTCAAAAAGTGAAGGAGATTCAGTAGAACAGTAAAGTATGGAAGCAATTTTTTGGTTCTGCATAACAAACCGTTGTTTATAAATAGTCTGATTAGACATGATGAAGGAAACAACGCATAAATAAACAAAATGCTTGCAATAGCCCAACGAAGCTGTGTAGTAAAGAGTAATGCTTAACGGGCAGAAAGTCTATAGGTACCTGATAATGACAACCTCAATGAAATAAGTTATTTACATGTTATTTAAGCTCTTTTTTGAAAACCTAAGATTAGTCTGCATGCATAGATCTTGCACTAATTCCATGTACATTATAACCCAATGCAAATACAATGCTGTCCTCTCTGTTTGGAATGTTTATGAACGCAGGTGTCTAACACATTAAAAACCACATCTGTGGTCTCATCCTCACAAATAGTGAGATAGAAAGAGTAGTAAATTATAACCAAAGAATGGTGATCTTGTTTAGTGACTGCAGGAACTAAACCCAGGTTTTGGACTGCCCTACGCTTGTGGAATGGCTCCAGATTTGCAGATATCCCCTCAGCAGCATTAGTCTACTGTCTTAATGCTTATCAAGCAGCCTCTTCCTTGTGTCTCACTTGATTAAGGTTTTCCCACACAAATAGCCAGTAGCTGTGATTCTGTACACCCATTTGAATCAAGTAAGTCCCAAATTACATAAAACATCAACCATACCTCTCTTTGCAATGTTACAGTAATAGTAATTTATCTCCCTGTGTAAAACAGAACAATTTGCACCCAATGTATATTCTCTCCCTCGTCCAAAAGACATGAGCTAAGAACTATGATGCCAATGTAAAGCTTTTTCTTTTACTTTAGCACCTGGAGTTAAAGAAAACTAAGACTGAACCTTGCATCTTAAAGGCAGCTGCAGACTGCAGGTACCCTGGGGGAAAAAAAAAAAACAAAAAACACAACACTTTCTTGCTGTTTTTACTCTGTTTATATTGCCAATATGCCAGAGGGGAAAACGTCCCAGTTATTTGTTCTTAATTTGCAACCATGGCCTCAATCATCCATTTAAGAAAAGAGACAAGGCATTGCAGAAGAGCTGGAACTTCATGAAACCTACATCCTCATTTTTCTAAGTTAATTTCCCTAGTTTGCCTCCATCTTTCTGTTTACTTCAATCTACATCATTTACTTTAACATAACCAATTATCTAGGTGTAACAGAACAAGATGTTATGAAAGAGCATATTCAAAACCCTCTGGCAACCATCAAAACACTTTTAAAGAAATTATATGAAGTGATGTAACACGAAGCAGTCACAACTCCTCCCATACAAAAATCTTTTTTTCCTAAAAGTCTTGGGAGACTAAATTTCATTCTAGCACATATTGATTTCATCGGTTTACTCTCAACTTGCTTCTAAATGACTCCTGTACCTCTGCTTTAATGCCAGAATATTACACACTAAGAATATGAGCAGAAATCTAATTTTTCTACATCATGTTGGATAACTGTTAAGCAAATATAGCTGTCAGGTATAAACACTGTGAAATCTAGTACATTGCCCAGATATTTTCTTCTTGTGTTAGAATTTCCCAGGAAGTATAGTGAAGGGGACTGAGTTTCTGTTTTGCATTTCACAAAGTTGCAGAAGGTACCTTTGAGACAGATTCCTTACTTGCATAAATATTCTCCACCTTGAGCTCGTTTCTCCTTTACCCACCTCATTGGAATATAAAACATACTTCTTTCAAATCAGCGAAAGCTTACACATTTGGCAGTCCTCAGCTGCAATGTCATTGTCAAAGTTAATCCGTTTTTATAAACTGCCCTTCTAAGAATAACTATCTGATTGCTTGAAGGGATTGAGGTTAAAAGCAGTTTAAAAAAAAAGGCAAATCATTTCCAGTGCAAGCAAAGATGAAGGGCCCACTAGTGCTTCAAGAATTATAAGTCTCTTAAGTTGTAAAAGATGTCCTCACAAGAAGAGCAAAGAAATCCACATTTCTGATTGTGCAGTTTTTGCTAATAACAACCTAGCCTATCAACCTGCATCATCCTGACTTTGTACGTGTACCCTTGGTTTTACATGACTGTCAGTCAAATAAAGGACAGAACCACCCTTTGTTGTAGGCTTTCTGAATGCTTAAAGGAGAAAATTCTGACTGGACTGAAAAAAAAAAAAAAGTAAAAAAAAAAAAAAAAACCAGGTAAATTAAGCCAGATGGCCAAAAGGATCTTAGGAAGGGCAGTTGAAGAATGTGTAGTAAACAACCTCAGTTCCTCAAAGAGCAGATTTCTCACTCTCCCTGTGGCAATTCCTTCCCATAGTTCTGGGAAAATGACGTATGGGGAAGGGTTGAAAGAGACACGTTAACCAGTCTTGCGTGAAAGCCCTGTATCTCAGTTGCAACAATGGGCCCAATCTGGTGACACTTCTTTCCACACTTGTGGCATCATAGATTAAAGAAAGCAATTCTAGCAACACCTCCCCCACCAGTTCCAACTGTCCCAAAGTTTTCTGCTGAGAAAATGAGATCTCCATTGCAGCAGCAGTGTGAATTTTGGGCCCTGTTATCTATACATGTATGTATGCGTCTGTCCCTCTCATCACTGTTTTCTACAAGCCCCCACTAAGACTCTATCTGGTTGTGGGCAAAAGGCTACAACTGCCATATGCACACAATGGAAAAGACCTATGTGCTTGTATATTGGGATTACAGCAGTAATTAAAAAGAAATAAGAGATCATTTTAAGCAAAGGCCTACTCGGCAGAACAGCTGTAGAGATCAAATAAAAAATGACACCATGTCAGCCAATGAAGTTGGTTGCTCTACCAATTCCTGTCAACGGCACAAGAAATAATTCTGCTAAATTACAGATCTGTGCTGCCATTTGACATGGTTTGAGAAGAATTTTGATTAAATTATAGTCTCTTACATTTCCAAGTTGTTCTTCAGTTTGTCATGCCTAATTTAGTTTTAGAAAGCTGTGTGGACTCGTATTTCATTTAATATCTGAACTTAACTTGAATAAATATATTTCTATCATATGACATCACATTAAATGGACATGTGTTCTCTGTCCACTATGAAAATACAAGCATTTAATGCAATTTCAACAAAATACAATTTGAAAGACTGAGGATCATACTGCTGATTTTATAAAAAGTAATTTGAGATGAGGATCTGAAATCATTCTTCCATTCTTCTATACCAATTTACCAACCTCTTCCAATTATAGTATTTATCATGTATGCAGCATTTTGATTAAGTTAGTTTCTTTTACGGTCTATAAAAATAGATTGTGAAACTGAGACACACAGAGATTCAATGCCTGGACCTGATATCTAATCCACATAATATGTCAGTGACTGAGGCAGAGAAAGACCCGAAATACTGCTTTAGGGGCACCAAAGTATTAAAAACAGATATAATTTCTGCTACAATAAGGAAAATAAATATTACACTGTAAAGATGGTTTTGACTGATATATGACATACAGATATGACTGACATACCACCGTATGTCAGGTTTTAAGCAGATTAAAAACTCTCTAGATTCTGTGTTCAACAGTAGCTCCTAGAAAGCAGATGAGCGAAGACAGAATGATAAACAAATATAACTAGTCCTTTGCAAGACTAAACCTGTTGGGCGAACATTATAACAATGTCAGTAATCTTTGCTTGGCAGGTCTATTTTTTATTCAACATGATCTATTGTAATACTGTGTGTCAAAGGCTCAAGTAACCAAGTGCAATACCACTAACTCTAATGGAGTCTCAATGTGCCTGGTCTGAAACTGCTGATTGGTTTATCCCTTATCAATCAAATCTGCTGAATCAATACACTTCTAAGAACATCTGATAAAAATCAGGTATGTAACCACTAATCATTTATTTGTTTGCTTTTCTTTCAGCAGACTAAGTTTTTAAGAAATTCGTTTTGAAATTATATTCCATATTATCTAAATATGGAGCAACATCATTTCCTGCAATGGAATTAATACATATGTTAGTCTTAATAGCCAGTATTTTAGCATCTCAAGTCACTCTCAGCTACTGCTAAACACCAGTAGAAACACTGCTACGCATCTACTTCAGAGGGTTTACAGAAAATGAAATATATGTCACTTACTTTTCGTTGCTTTACAGAATCCAGTTTTACCAACCAATAGGATGCCACTTTTGTTTTATGATATTTCCAATTATCCATAATCTGTAGTCATTGCAAAACACAAGATAAAAGAAATACACATAAAAATAACTGAAATCTGGCATTTCATTAATGAGCATTCCTAATGCTAAATAGTGTGAGCATCTAAAAGACCTCTGTGAGGAGAATTTTTCTCTAAAAGAAATAGAAAAGTACTTCCAAATTTATGTGGGGGAACACTTGCAAAGACACGTGTAATGTTTCAGTTTAATCCTACCCTCTTTTCCACCTGATTCTGACAGTTGTACACTACAAAGCAGATAGAAACTTGTCTTGATTGACTCAGCTCAGATTCCTTGAACACAGCAGTAAGTTCAATAATGCATAGCTGTTAATATATTTAAATAGTGAGGGGTTTTTGCTGCATAAATGACATCAGACACACCTTGAAAACATCCTTTCTATAAATGATCATATATGGACTGCAATACTCTCCTTTTATGATGTCTAAGTGCCACCAAAATAACTCAAGCTGTGAACATACATTTTTATTTTCATTTTGTTATTTTATCTTTCTATTCTATTCCAGACCTACAACAAGTTCTGCCTCACTGACAACTAATATACCATTACTTGTTTCCTTCCATAACAAAATATTGTTTCCCATCAGAAACTGGTTAAAAGCCAGACAAATTTATAAAAGAATTCTGCAATAAAAAAGTGCATTTATAACCATGCTAACGTATGAGAAAGCACCACTAGATGGAGTGCATACACACACATGCTCCCATACGTACATAAATGTACACACACTCTCACATGTCTGCAAATGTAATGAAACATTTTATTTCTGCTTCTAAAATGAGAAACTCGCGGTAGTTATGAATGCTATCTTCCAGAATCATCCAAATCAACCATCATTACAGGAGAATTCCTTTCCACTGTGAGGTAGTTGCACATACTACTAGAGACGTAACATTCTGAAAGCTCACAGAGCAAAGGACGTTTCCAACCGGATAATGAACTAGATGAATTTTAACACACTGTGGACTGTGCTTACTACATCAGAATATAGGTGTTAATTTAAATTACTAGATCCCTCCATATTTCTACTACACTGAGAGAAGAATTTCTAAATTAATTTTTTTTCCTTTCCAAGCTGATGTTAGTTTCTTTGCACTAGATATTTAAAAGGGATTTAGATACCATGTATTTTCAGCTTATATACCTTAATATTAGGTGTTGCTTTTTAATTGTCCTTTAGATTGGGCATTGTTTCACATGTCTTTGATACCAAACTATGAGGCTCAGGACAACGTTGGATGTAAGAAAGGGTAAACTGGCAGACTAGAAGAGCCAAAAAGGGTGTGACTGGTGTTCTTTATGACTAGAAAACTTCCAGTTTGTCTTGCAGCATACCATTCTGAATTCTCTAGTATGCCTGTTCAAGAGCAAGTCAAACACGTCAGGACCTGCACTAATAATATCAGATGAAATATGAATTGTAACATTCTTCTTAGCTTACTTGAAAAGTTTGAACTTTCTCCACAATGAAAAACTGAATTTTCCTAACCTTCCTGATTGTTTCTCACATATTTTATAAAGACATAGAAACATTTTCAGTGCTGCACCAAGCTTTTGAAATCTTTTGAATTATCCTGAGTTTTGGAAGTTTTAAGGCCACAGGAGCTCATGAATCCTAAATTGAGCTTTCCACTTTCCTTCGTTTTAGTAGCCTATTCTTCTTTCTTATTTATAGATACTTACATCTTCTATAATTAATTCTGATTCTTCATCTGTTTTTCCTGGGAACTTTATTCTCATGTCATTGATAAACAGAAGAGTCTCTTTTGTTAAAGCAACTTCTTGCTCTTTTGTTTTCTGTTGCAGCAAAGACTCACTCTAAAAACCAATATGAAGCAGAGGAAAAATTTCAGGTGTGACATTAGATCACATTACGAAGATGTTTCCTTGACAAAAATAAATTCTAAATAGGGTGAAATAAAATGTATTATTAAAGGGTATAGACATATTATCTAATACATAACTAATATACACTTGTACACTAATGCATCACCATTACTTATGGTTGGCAAGCAATTCAAGAAAAACAGTTGAAATGTAAGTTTGTTTAACAGAATAAACAAGTACATAGTCAATAGTTAATACGCTCACCATTTAAAATATAAATTTGAAATTTAGATAACAGACTTTGAATTTAAATTCAACATAATGAGAAAAATTATTAGTCATAAAAACTTTCAGTTCTTCACTGCAACAATTTAACAGAAACTGCCAATTATATGTCATTGTGACAAGATTTCAGGAAGCATTAAAAAGTAAGGACACTTTGCTCTTACTCTGGTCAGTGGTGGTTCTGACAGCGTCTTTGACTGTCCAGGATTTTGTTTAAAGTATCAGTGCTTTTTATACCAACACCAACTTGAATTCCTACAGTGGCTGTGTAAGACCATCCCTGGAGGGTTTGGGGATTTTCTTTAAATCTTAGACACTAGTTAGACGTATTTCTGATCCTCGTTCTTTACTTTTGCATTTGCAGGACTAAGTAGGCTTAATTTTATTTTTTTTCGAGAGTGAAATTCAGAATTTTTAAACATTTCTACATCTTTGTATTTTGTAAGAACGACAATACTTACTCAAGGCTATTTTTGCTTAAGTAAATGATAAATACTTTCAAGCATAACAAAATATTTTGCTATATGATACATAATAATGTGGCTGAAATAATAAGATAGCAAATGTTTCCAAATCCACTTTTGTTTGTAACTGCTGTAATAACATGTCTGTAATTCACAACTGTAAATGGCTTATTATAAACTTAGTTTCCATACCTTTAGAACATTTGGATCTCAGCAGCCTCCAAAAATGGCAATATACTGCTCTTTTCTTGCCCAAAGGATAGATAAACTAATACTTTATCACTCACAAATTATTTCTTCTTAGTAAATTACAGTTTATCAATTTTCATTTTATTCTAGCAGTAATATATAGTATATTATTCTTAGTTGCAAAAATAATTATGAACAGAGTTCCATTCACAATACAGTGCTAAATTATGGGTAGTTCTTATCCATTCTGTAATTTTATTCACATTATTTTAAGAAGTGTGACCTAAACTCTGTCACCCAACATAATTGTTCTGCATATCAAGATCATTTCTGTGGTGGAGCTTTCTCAATGAAAAAGAGAGTACGGTTTCTTACTAATGTTAATTTAAGTGAGTAGCCCATTTTTTATGTCAGATGGTAAGAGACTGTTTTTAATCTTTCAGTAATTTGTATTTGATATAAAGTTAATGTGAATAGAAAAATCTACATTAGCCTGTCTCATTAAACTCTCAGAGTACATCTTGATGATAAAAGGGTACTTTTTAAACTTGAGATAGCTAATGTGATAAAAAATACCTTTAACACGTTGCAGTGAAGACACGATCTTAATGTGTTTCCAATTCTATTAGCTGACTTTAGAGATGGAAAACCATGTTAAGGAGGATTTCACAAGATGTCAGCACACAATTTTTAAAGGATCTTTTTTCACCATTTAGACAAAACCTCACAGGCAAAACAGACAATGAGCGTTCTACCAGATAAAAATGATGATTAGAGATAGTAAATAACTACGAAGCAAGTTAATTAGCATTACGAAAGGATTTCTGACAATCAAAGCTCACCACAATAGAGAAAGGCTGCAAATAAGGGTTAAAAGTGCCAATTTGTTTTTCCCTATCTCCAGATGAATTATTTAGGTGATGAAATATATAGGTCAGGCACCAAATTATGAATGGAAACGGACTGCCACCAGCACACAGTACAATACTGAATGAAGCTGGGGATTGATCCCAGCAAATGCTACCTAGGGATAAGTGGATATGCAGTCCATCATGCAAAGACAAAAGAAGAAATGCCTGGGCTGTGAAGGAGATACCAGAGAGGATGACAGTTCAATCACAAAAGAAAAAAATGTATTGTTCAAAAGTACATTGTAAAATTACAACTAACCACACAAATTCTAAACAGCTAAAAGTGTTTCATGTGATCTATTTATTCTATTATTTATTTAGTTAGACTGCCTGAGTCGAAATGCTTGTCTGTCTCAGGGACAGGCTTCAAAATGAAAGAAGTTTTATCTTTACTTTAAAAAAAAAAAAAAAAGATGGCTTCTGAGACACTTATTGCAGTGGCAGATCCTAAAGACAAGAACTATCTATAAATTTTAAATTGTTCACTTTGGAAGTAGAGCTCTACTGCAGTGGTATTGTGTATGTGAAATAGGTACAGTAGGTTGAAAATTAATTACACCTTCTTCTACAATGGACACCCATACAAAGTCTTACTAATGTTTTATTCTAGTACAATGTATTTACCCTTGGAGTATATACTGGTTTTGAAATATTAATTTATTTGTTACTGTAAAGATTTTGAAGGTAGGTACATCCTTATTTCAGAACCAGCAGTCCCCAAATCACCGAAACTTTTAAAGAGAGGTAAAAACTCTTTCTATCCTCAAAAAAATATTTAGGAGAGAACGTTTCCCAGTCACAAAAACTCTAAGATTCTACATTCTATCTACATTCTTACAAAATATGACATCTGTACTGCTGCACCAGAAACACTGAAACATCACAGCTAGCACTCACTGTAAGTCATATGCAGGTCTAGAGATCTTATAATCCTGAGTTTCTGTCAAAACAACATTGACTATAGTACCTCAAGTTTTCTTAAACTGTAAAAATTAGTAACGTATTTATTGAGTTTTAGAGAAACGCAACACATTTTGAATGCAACTGCTGTGTTAACTCACCCCCGAAGAGTTCATAGTTCCCACGCTGGGTGTCTGAGAGACTCTGGCCGAAGATGGGCTACGATTTAAAGAATGAGATCTATTCACCGAGGACGCACGTTGGATTTGCAGAGATGCTTTGGCTGAAAAGGGACGTTGCTCAGCTGCCTGTGACTGCATAGTCAATATTGATATTGAACGAGGGCAGCTTACAGAACGCCTTATCGGACCCGTGGATGATGTGGGGGATGAATATGATGGAGATTTTATATTTTTAATCGAAGGCTTCCAGTTCATTCTACCTGCAGACATGTTAAATGAATTATGTGATTATTTATTATTCTCACCCATTTTTTCAGTCTTTGTAACTAACAACATATGACCAACATTTGTGCACATATATCGTACTGTAATGTATGTTGACTAACAATGATATATGTAGCAGTCGGTCATGTCAGATCCCTTAATAATACATACTTTACATACTCTATAAGAACATTTATTTCTTCCTCATAGTCAGCTTTAATCAGGTAGACTCCAGTCCTCTATAACATGCATCAGCTTTATGACAGCGTGCATATGCCCTATAAGTCAAAAAGTGTGCAGCTACTGTGTGTGACTTCCTGACCGTAAGAATATGGAAGCAGGAGAGAAAAATTGGTTAATGGATCCCATATTTGCAGATCTGGTGTCCCTCATCTGCTCCTGCATAGCTATACAGTTTTTTAATTCAGCCTTCTGCTAAAAAAAGGATGCTGCTATGAAAACTAAAGTTTTAGAAGCAGCATTATATGTGTGCAATTACATTATGAAATTCTTTGAGACAAGACACTGCTAAAACAAAAAATAACATGCTATATCTATCATATTCCACAGAAAAATGCTCTGCAGCAAGCAAGAAACCAATCACAAAAAGAAATCTGTGCAGGAATCTCATCTGGAATATATTCACTATGTCTCCAAATACATTACTTTATCTTTTCTATAGTCCAGCAAATTCAAGCTTAATATGACTACCTCTTACAGGGAAAAAAATAACAATCTGCTCAAAAAAAAAAAAAATCTAAGAGCAAAGAGGAACATTCGCACCTTTTCCAAGTGTAGCCCAGGTTTATTTTTCTCTCTGGCATTCTTGACAAAAGAATATTCATTTTTTCCTTTTTTTAAAATCCATTTTCATTGATTTAGAAAAGATTTTAAAGAAGATGAAACCAGCAAACCAGTGTTTAACCCTGAGTTACAAATATTGATACATTATAAAATACTGAAGCATTTTACATAATTCATTGTGAATGCCAAACTTACTTGGAAAAGTGATCATTTAACTTACCTGATCGTTCCAAAGATTTGTATTTATTTTCTTCAAGATCATATGAAACTCTTTTCTCTTTTTTTTCATTGTGATCTTCCTTTTCAGTTTCTTCTCCTGATTCTGACATACTGCTACTGCTATCACAGCTACTATCGCTATTGTAGTTCTTAAGTTTTCTTAAGGGCTGTGAACTTTCTGGCATTGAACACAAGGGCTAAAGAAAAAACACCCAAGAAATTGAATTCCTTCATAATGCCAAAAGAACACTTTAGTATCACACTAGGTTCCTGATTCAGGCAGGTTCATTTGTACATATTTAGACCCTCCCAAATTAGATTGGAAGTTTGTCCTTAATTTTAGAATAAATGCTTAAATGTTTCGTGAAATTCACTACACAGTAATCCTAATCTCTCTCAGATGAAGAGCAGCATAATATAGTAAAGGGGAAAAAAAACCAGACATATTGAATTATTGTTTGAAATCATAAATCAAGTGATACAGAATACCATTTACAATCAGTTTCAATCCCTCACTGATATTTGCACTAACTGAAGCTATAGTTTAACAGTGATCAACATAAAGTAAAGGGATACATCAAGGAACTCTGGCTGGTATACTTCCAAAAGAGAAAGTGATTAATTCACATCCCGAATAAAGCAGAAACTGGAAGAACATAGCAAGCTATGCTAGGTGTATTTGGTGTCCCATATGCACATGGGATTCAGTGTCATTAGATAATTAATCTTGTGCTATTACCAAGGATACTGCGAGACAAAAATCAGAAAGTATCAGACAGAGAAACTGATGCAAGAACAGAAACTACAAATGAAAATTTTTCTTCTTTCATCTACCATCAGGCAGACAAGAAAAATGCACTATCCTCCATTACATCTATTACCCTAAGAATGCTCATGTGGTCACTTCTTCCCCCTACACATTTTCTTTCCAGTAACTCTCAGTTATAAGAAGCTATGGTGATGGCCTCATCTTCCTAGTCATCTAATGGACTGCAATTAAAACTCAGATTTAAAAATATTAATATCATAATTTCTGAACATATTTTGGGTCAGAGTGAAAGAGAAGAACTCTCAGGATGAATTTAAATTACCCTGTTATCTTAGCATAATGTAATGCACCAAGATCTGTTGTGAAGGACAATAGAAAAAAGCCCCAAACATACTGTTCCGGCAAGATACACTTTATAATTAAATATATGCTACCTAAACTTCTATTCCAGCAAAGGAAGGAAAGAGATTTCTGCCACTAACTTAGAAGTGACAGTATCTTTATGCAAGCCCAAACTGTTAGACCAGATAAGGAAGAGTTGAAGAAGAATATTCCATTGAAGAGAGCCCTGGCAATTGTTCAGTTACACAAAGAATATTTTGATATCTACCTACCTGCCAAAAGGACAAATTAAGGTGCCTCAACACTTATTGCTTTCTCAGAAACAGCTGTCCTAATCATAAAATGCTGTGTATCACAGAGATATATTGATCAGACACTCCTGATGTATATTATACAGGGTATAATAAACATTTTCAATCAAAACTCACAGGGGCGTTAAAGTAGATTTCATTCACACTTATCATATGCATGTTCCTCACACATTCTACAATAAACAGTAAGAACAACCTGACCAAGACTTCACATCAATTAACAAAAAAGAATAAAAAGGTCAATAAAATTACAAAAAAGCAATAATGACAAACAATAGCTAGATCTGGGTTTAAACTGATCTGTTAAAATAAGAGATGTTTGATTGCTTGGCAATTCTAATCACCTTGATTTTTTCCCCCTTATGCTAACCGATTTTTCCTTGATTAAACTCATCTGATTTTATATCAGAAGAATAAAAATAAAAGAAATTGCTCATGTCCTCTAAAATATCTGTTATTTCCTTAGTTCTTTTTCTTGCACAAACAGGTGCAATGTAATAAACATGAGTAAACCTTACGGTGTTTAAGTATAAGGTGCCCTCTAGAGGTTACAAATAAACCAGACATTTCCAGAATGTATTTCTCAATTTAAGTAGAATTCAGTAACATTTTAATTACAGGCAAAAATGCCTTCATTCTGGGAAATTCTTGACTTGTTTTCTACTCTGAGCTCCTAATCACATTCAGATAAAAATAAGGCTGAAACTCCTAGCAAATATGAAATAGTTTTACATGCAAAGCTTATTTATACACACACACACACCCCTCTACCCCTCAGAGATACATATATGTACGTATTAATGTATATGTCTACATATGTTTCTGTGTATGGAGGAGGATGAGGAGGAAAAAACCCCTCTCCTAACTATTCCAGCTGTTCTGTACAGAGTTTTCCGAGTCCTGACTGCTCCTTTTTCTGAGAAACAGTGTGCTCAAGGCAGAGCATCTGACCTCCTAACAGCAGCTTCTGTCAGCAGTTCAGACACTGACGTTTAAGGGAGGACAGGACTTTATGACCTTCTGAAAGAATCTTTCATGTTGGGTCACATGACGTGAAGAGTACTGTTCCCTCGGGTTTGTTTTGTCTATTAGATCTTGCATATGTTAGTTTTTTGATATGTTAATGGGTCGTTATTTGTGGGATTTCATGATCACAAGAAGATGAGTTCTACAGCTGGATTATTCTCTCACAGGCAACAATAAATTCTACTGCCCACCTCACTCACCAGATTTCTATACAGATATATATTTAGATACTACGTATCTCATAACAGACCCTTTACAAAGAGGGGGCCAATCAAATGCATATTATTAGCCATATGCACCTTACCCCTTACAGGAAAGAGGTGATGCTCTTTTGGTACAAGATACAAGGACCATCCGCAATGGACATCTGTATTTCAAAGGGAGTGCATAGGATATTATGCAACCAGGGAAGTCTCCAGTCACATGGCTTCACTGTAGGTATGGTTTAAATGATTGAGAAGTATATCAGGACCCTAAAAAAGATGCAGGAATAGAGATCCTGTACAGCATGAAGTGTGCACACTGCAAGGAAAAGAAACAATCTCCTTGGATAAGATAACTTCATTGCCTTCCCTTTTGATGTCATCAATTTTATGGCAAGAAAGAGTGGGAATTTTGGTCATAAGCAATTCTTTCTTTCTCCTATAAGTGCAAACAACATTGTACTGGTAGAACAGCTTGTAAACTATGGAATTCATTTGCCTGCTACAAAGGAAGACCATGTCATATAGTCTCACTCATAAATGGATCAAACTTCATCTTTAAACTAATTAAGAGAGGTTTCTCAATTTGGGCTCAGTACCCTGTTAAATGTTTATGGCCTCCAGCTTGGGAATGGCTTGTGTGCAATCAGTGTAGAGACAGTATAGATCAAGTCTGTGTGCATACAGTCAACCAGATAGATGCTCTCTGGGGGCTACTGAGAAAAGACAGGCTTCTGGAAAAAGGGAAAACATGACTGAGATGTTAAACTTGAATTAAGTGACCCTGAGTTAAAGAACTGAAAACAAAACCTCAAGGAAAAGAATCCCTGAAGAATGTGGATTGAGAGTGTGTTGCTAGGGTTGACTCGATTTTTTTTTTTTTTCTTCTGTAAATGAATCCACCACTGTTAAAGCACTAGCTCACAAAATCCCCATATTTTTAATGGGCTTCCTGCAAATGTATTGTAATACCAGATTGGGTATGCAGATCTTCTTTCCAGTATGCACACCTAGAATAAGATGTAGCTCTTTGGATTCTTGCACTAAAGTACCCCTGCAAGCTCAGGACAATTGTCAGTATTCATTTTATAAAGAAATGCCCAGATTTGTACACCATGTCATCAGAAACATAAAATGCTGTAAAAAAATGTACATGTATCCATAAAGAAATCCATTAGAGCTCAGGAACATAATATAAATGTAGGCTCTTCCAAGCAGACTTGACCTAAAATGTTTGCAGGATGTAAGAAATGTACTTACTTCAGCCAAGCCCAAACTATTTATCTTTACTGGCTTACAGAGATATGCAGTGTATTTAAGGCAAAGGCTTGTATGAACTGTGCACCCAACCAGGAAGCATTAAGCTAAAAATAATATACATTCACTTTAAAAGCAGATTTTGGATACAAAACAGGCTTCAAGATATACTGTACAACCCTTTTAGCAAGTAAGCAAGCTACAGACACATCACAGTCATAATTAATCCTTTGAGCTTCCACAGTGCCTTTTATCCCATGATCTCAAAATTCCTTAGTGGCACTAATCGATTAAAGATGAAAGCATTCTTTTGAGATAGGCTATGGATATAAAAATCATTTCACCCACTGAAATCAAGTAATCTCTAGTACAACAGTTGTTGCCATGCACAACAATTCTTCAAAATAGCTTACAGAGGAAAAGAAGGATCTCATATCCAGGTAAAATTTTAATGGGATTTAGTTGGACAAATGGTAGTTATGCTTCTCTTCATACTTCGGAAAAAAAAAAAAAAAAAAAAAAAAAAGGCTAATGGCAGTTGGAGGAAGAAAACTTCCACCAGGATCAGCTAGCTAAATTCCCCACTTAAAATTCTGAGACTACCTCTCTACAGAGTGAAATAAAAATTTGGTACCTAAAACTCAAATACCTTAGGTCCTCGCTGCCTGGTGCATTTTCCCATTAGTTTTTCATCATCTATTTCACACTGCTCCAGAAGATCCAAAATGTCCTCCTCCTATAAATAGGAATTTCACTACAATTAATTCAAAGCAGGACATATCCTATCCTTCTAAATTTCAAGCACCAAGTGGTAGAAATTTGAGATTACTTTGATTACTAATTCCAGAAATAAAGCTATGAATCCCTCCATGGGAGGATATAAAAGTATTTCTTCTGATGCATACATCTCCACTTGCAATCAACATGAAATTGAAAGTTAAAATCAAGTCTTAACACTTATTGAAGATAAAAGTCTGAAGAACATGTTGAACAAAGATTTCTGTAAAAGTGCTGGATGATGTCAAATACAAAGATGGAAAATTCTTTCTCAGATTTCAAATTAAATCACATTAGTTGGTTATTTTAAATATAGCCATTTTCCTACTGTCTCTGACTACATAGGCAGGCAATCAGACAAAGTTTTTCTGTGCCTTAAACTAGTGGGGCTGGTTTTATGATATCTCTCATTTCAGTCCATACAAGTGGATGAATAGGCTGGGGACATTACTGGAGGAAGGAGGCGGCAATTACCAACTCAAAAGCAGTTTTTGCCAACCTCTGGTTTGGCCAGGGATACGCCTGAGGATCAGGGAAATGGTAAAGTAGCTTAAAGCCATCTAGCCTGTCTCCACCCTGCGTTCACTGCAGTTCATCCAGATTCAAGGATCTGGCCCACAAGCTGCACAATGATGGAAACATTATCAAATGCTATTTATTAGCCATCAGACATGATTATCGTGAAACTAATCTACAAGGTAATGAATTCCAAGATAAATAACTCCTAAAGACAATACTTCTGGTGCTTCAGTACCTTCATTCTTTTTAAAGGGTTATTCATTTCCCGCTGAAGTGAAGCTGCTCTCCCAGCAAGAAACGTCTGGAAAGCAGTGGCTAACAAACTCTCATACTTTTCAAGTAATGTCTTATCATCAGGAGGGTAAATTCGCCTAAAATAGGGAAAAAAAATTGAGCTTAAGATAGAAGCTGAGCTACTTATCACACTAGGAACAAAAGTAATGTAGCTAATCCACGGTCTCTTCCATAATGCACACACATCCCATCTATAACAATTACATAATATCATATCATAAAACATATACTCTGAACATTGCTCTCTAAATCTAATTCTAACTCAGTGAATACATTCATGTTTAAACCAGCAATTAGCCAGTCAAAAGAAATACAATGCAGGTCATTCCAGAGATATACCAAAACTCAGTTTTGCAGTGCTCTGAAATTTCAGTGGGTGTGAATGATGCATGCAGGTGTGAATGATTTATGGAATATTAACCAAATATTGCATGTAATATTCAGAGCCACAAAATAATTTGTATTAGCAATAAAAGGACACAAAACAGTGAAAATCTGAGCAATTGCTTTGAGTTAATGGGCATGATGTAAATTAAAGATTGAATATGTACTACACTTGATTGCTAAATCCTCCAAATGAATGGAATCTTCCAATGAACAGGAAGAAACAGATACTATAAGAAAAAAAAAATTCTGATACATGGATGTACAGGGTGACTCTGATTTTTCCATTAGAACAGCTATGCCATTATTCTCTAAAATCACAGGTAAGGGGATTATGACAATATGAGAAGCAGGACTTGGTGATTTATTCATGCTCATCAAGCAACAATGGGCTTTGAAGAAAACCACTCCAATCCATTTGTCATGAATGCCTGAAACACAGCCAGAAATGATGAAGGTGGAAGACTAATTTCTAATGTACTGTAAGGAGTAATCCATAAATTAATTCTGTCTGCACTGTGCAAAGCATAGATACCATTTATATACTGACTGGTATTATGTGACTTATGTTTTTCTGGTTCTTTTGTGAACTTTTTACAAGGTTCTTTTTCCTTCATTTTTAGTCTTCTCCTCCTTGAAAAGGTATCTTTCATGATGATTTTGTTGCAATGAAAAAAAAGGATAGTTATGATCCCATTAGACTAAGGGCAGTTCTAGAGCAAACTGAAGATGGTTCCAGTTTGCATGAAACACCTGTAGAAGCTCTATTCTAGTTGCAGTCAACACTTTTTAATGGTGTTGATTCTACTGCTGAAAAAATGCCATAGAAAAATACTTTAAAGAAAGGATATTCATTTAAATATATGTAGAAATGCACTGCAGCTAAAGGCCGTTTCAGAGAGATATACATCTTTTCAGTTCCTCATCAATTCACAGAAAATTGAAAGCATGGCTCCTACTTTGACCACCCCAGGACTCCTACTGGAATCAGTGAGCTAGTTGTGCTTGCAGACAGACATGTGACTAAGCCAATTGCTGAGCTGAAATCCATAGATTAAATCAAAGCCTGCTGGGGTTGATAGAGGTTTCTCTGGATTTTTATTCATAAAGCAATATTACTTCATGCAGCAATACTAGCACCCAAAATTTCCATAATTCTATGGCAATGCCTGACAGAAGCTAGTCCTACTCTGCAGGAGAACATCACAAGCTAAAAATACTGCATAATGCTCAGATAAAATTTCTCTGCATCTCTAGCCAAGATTCCTTTACTTCTCAGGCTCTGCTGATTCTTCAGCCTTTCTGCAAACACTTGGTAACAAGAAAACACTGTACTGCCCTTTTACATGTGCACATTGCTCATGAACTGACACTTCACTTTTTCCTGAGGAAATAAAATATTTTTGTATTTTTATTGATTTACATCAACCAAAAAGCTAAATAAAGAGAACATTTGGCTCATTTTCAGCCAAGAACTGAATAAGCAACCTAAAATGTGATCAGTTTAAAAGTTAGACTTTAAAGTTATCGAAAAAGCAAAATGTATTAAAGCATCATGATTTTTTTTCTTATAGTCTAAGTAGAATGAAAAAAAACTGCTTCATTGTGGGGTTTTTTGGATGTACTAGTTCCACATATGTCAAGAAAGGATGTAATTAAAACTGGGAATGTTACAAAGAAAGACTTCTTGTAAGCAAAATGTTAATTCATCAAAAATGAAAATTTCACAGAAATGTCTATTTAAATGAGAACTTTACTGGGAATTATAGAACATCTGCTCAAAAAAAAGCAGAGATGAAGAACAGCAGTAGAGGCATTATGACTAATTCGGAATAAGAGAAGTGAACTCAGACATCCCATACCCTGGATGAATGTTATAAAGAGTGGGCAAATACTCTCATCATCTCTTCCCAGCCATACACCGCCCCCTTTCGCCAAATATTCATAGGCCTTCCTTTCACTTCTCATTGAAGCAAATATCAAGAAATAATAACAACAACATCATAAAACAAAAAAATTCTTGTTTTCTCGCCAATGCCTATTATAACCAACAAGTTAAAGCTTCCTTTTGAATGTATTTTACCAAGGAATCTGAAGATACTTACATTTAAGCATACTAAGATCCAAAATCAAAGTGCAGAAATATGAATATTTCAAATGCCATTCTATCAAAAATGATGGAAGCACCAATAAAGTTTCTGAACTTTTGGCAAACCTCATAGATAACATCCAGATTTTATTTTTTTTTTATAGGGGAATACTCACACACCTGTATTGCCTGTCCCAGAGATAAGAATCATCGTATGTGATTATAGAACAGGTCCATAATGACAGTCATGGTTCTTGGTACGCTGGATGTGAACAATCATGTCTTTCAAGCAAATGTCTTACACAAACACTAGAGTGACTGATGTCATATGAATTCTTAAGTGCATGCAAAAATTTGGAATCAATATAAGAACTATCTGAAGAAAAACTTTACTACCTGGTGTACGTGTATGTATTTTCTATGAATGCCTACACCTTTTTGGTAGAAAATTATCATCTACCACAAATATTTGTTTCTATTACTCCTAAAGAATGCACTGAATACTTCCTACTAATACAGCCAGAAATAGTTACCTGTAGTTCCCCATGTGTCTATTTTCATGCTCCTCTTTGGAAATCTGTTTACGTACTTGTGCAAGTCTTTCCTTCTAGAAATCAAGAAAATAAGACAGTTAAAACAAAGATAGCATAAGCCATGGACAAGAAACAGCACATTTTTTTCCTTCCTACCAGTTCTTCTTTTCTCCTTTCCAACGTGTGGCGCTGCTTCTCCCAGTCTGAGGAACCTGGCAACAGTTTTTTCATTGAACCTTGACCATACAGTCTTTTTTGAGCCTCAGCCTTCTGTTGAGCTAAATTTCTCCTTTTATCACTTGTCCTGAAACACAGATGATACTAAGATATGTCAATCCAATGCAGCTGAGATGAGATGCACTTTCATCTCAAGTATATCATCTGTATTTTCCAGTCAGTCATGTGTGGTTTAGGATATAAAATTAGAATTGGAACACTCATTAAGAATTTTTTTTTAAATATTAACTTTATGGCTACAATATTTTAACATTTTAAGGTGTAGTGTAATGACTCTCTACTACAATTTAATGTACAAACATAATTGTAACTGTTTTCCTGAAGCATAGATTTTTTTCCAACATACCCCAACTACAAAGTTTTCCTGTACAGGGGTACGGCTTTTGACTGTATGTGAAACTTTGGCCAAAGCAAATTTCCTGGCCACATGCCCACGAGTGCACTCATATCCCCACTTTGAGACCTGTTTGAAAAATCATTAAAAAAGAAAGCACGAAAATTACTATTACCACTCATTTTTTGCAAGCACATGAGCAAGAAGAAAAATTAAATTTGGGTTAATTTCAATAGGAAAACTGACAGCAAAGGAAACATATTTTGAAAATATGAAGGTGGAAAAAAAGGTCTTCATTTTCTCCTAGTCCAGTTCAAATTTTGAAAAAAAATAAAAAAATAAAAAAAATCAATGCAACAGAGAGAGCCAGACTGAAGAAAAGAGGACAAGTTTACCGTATGTTGAGAAGCTTTAATGCATTTAGCAGAACGCCTTTTTTTACATCATAGTCTATTTTTTGATCAGTTCCAAAGCTTGGGGCACGATTAATCTGAAAAAAGAAGATACAGAAGACTCAGGAATGTTCACATTCACGGGGAACACATCTATTGTAACAGGCTTTGGAGAAACCATTCTTTCAACTATAGCAGAGATTAAGAGAATACATGTTGAGAAGCTCATTTCCATTTGTATTGTTTAAAAAATAGAGCACTGAGTATCACAGATACTGGGAAACAGGAGATGTACCTTTCAGCTACCAAGTTATCCAGACACTTACAATGAACACCATTCAAGTGCTGGCACTGTGAATCGGGTCTAATCTATTCTTTGTTGTTGCAACCTGAAAATTTACCATGCAAAGTGCTGTTAAACACATTATAACAGACTATGTGCCATGTGATGATAGTCCAGCACATGAAGAGTTAAACTCTTTCCTAGTTCCCAGTCTGAAAGCAACTCTGAATACTTCTCTAAAAAGTAACAACTATATAAGGACAGAAATAAGCTGTAATTCGAGGTCTTCTCAAGTATATTTAAATAACTATTCAGATACGCTTTATAGCAACACCTAGAGATCTAACTTATTAAATCAGTACATAGTGTGAAAACATAAAATAATTAAGTCTCAGTAACAAAAAGCTTATAAGCTAAGTACAAGATAAGAGATGAAAAACGTTACCATAAATATAGAGGAACAAGGAAAATGTAACTAGGAATCAGTGAGACTAAATCACACAGCCAGGAACCTCAACCAACCACCATATAACCACTGTCAAGCTTTGGAGCCCCCGCAGAAGAACTTCAGTTTTTGGAAAGCTTTGAGGAGGGATAATGAAGTAGCCGCATCAACACTTCTAGGAACACCTTCCAGGCTGGTATAAAAATTTATACGTGAGCAATGGGTGCTAATGAGAGGCAGGAATCTCACCTCAATAGTGAAAGAGCAATGCTGGTTACAGAAGGGGCAGATACTAAAGAGCTTCAGAACTGAAAACTAATACCTTGTGCCCCATGCAAATAAGTGGAATACAGTTAGTATGTTCAAAGCAGAGGGCAAAAGAGGTTCATAAAAATCGTTTTAACACTTTAGATACACTAAAGCATCTTAGAGCCTCTACAGTTGTGGGACAGAAATATTCAGGCTGGTGAGCCACCAACTGTCCTGTTGGTGAGTGTCAGATGCCCCATCACCTATGCTTATAGCCAGAGGGCACCTTTTGGCTTTGAGAATCAGCTTGTTTGCTGGTTTTGCAGACGGGCTGGCAAAGTGAACAATGGGATCTGATGCTGAAGGAAAAATCACGAAAATTCAGCAGACATAGTGGAAAAGTGTATACATTTTCTTTTCTGGAAGACTTTCATACAAATATTTAATTGACCAATGTTCTTAGGCTGACCTGTTAGTCTCTCATCGCATCACAAAGGCAATTTTTTTTTTTCCTATTCTGTATGTACTGATACAGTACATACATTTATTGACGTTCATTTTTTTTTTAAATGTGAATGTTCCACTTTCAGCTAAGCAAACATGTAAACATTCAGAGAAACGAACCCAAGGATTAAAAGCCGGTTCTCCCAACATTTCATTACAGAATACTGGCAGTTGACAAGACCACAGACACACTGCGTCTCATTTTCAACATGAAGCTTAAACAAACCACTTTAACTAGAGCTGCATTGATTAAATACAGCTGATACCTGAAATAAGTTCGAAACATACTGATTTTGAGATGCCATAATGTCTAGTCCAGGAAGGATTTATGTATGCTTAAAAACATATGCATGAAGATCCAATATGGAGCCTTATGCTTCTGTCCAGCAAATACCTACGTATGCAAAAAGCTCACTGGACTGAAAACAGAGACATAAAAATCAAGCCCCAACTTCTTAGTGAGGAGAAATGTTAGATATTGAACAAAATTATATTTTGTACCATGTATTGAATTTTTTAATGAACACGTAGCAACTAACAATGTTCTACTTTGAAATAACGTTTTTGCAATGCATTAAAAAACAGGTGAACAGACAGAAATGTATTATTAAAACTTCCAACAAATTAATTTCTAATTTTTTATGTACAATGAATCCTTAAATCCAGTGAGACTGCAGTTAGATACAAGGACTTATTTGGAACATGTAGAATGCTATGTTGGTCCAGTACTGAATTCCTAGAGATGCATAGAGACAGGCTTACGCAGCACTGAAGCACCCAACTTAAGAGCATACAAAAGTGCACACTGTTGTATTTATATTTAGTTTAGGTACTTCCTAGATTTACAATAATTGGAAGTATAATATTCTGCATTAATAAAAATGTTATAAATATGCGTTACTTATATAAGCACCAGTGAAAATTAACACTATAAGAAATGTAAAATAATTTAAATAAGTTTCTCTCCTACAGGGTGAATTTTGCCAAAAATCTACATCTAGCACTTCTGAACAAACAAAACCATACTGATTGTGTTTATTAAGCAGAAAGTTGAAGTGAGGTTAGGAAAGACATAAAAAGGCATTTCAAATGCTATTATGAGACATCACACAATCACTCCACACTAAGGTTTCTGCCACTTTAATGCAGTCATTTAAGCGGCTGAAAAGCTACAGCATTCATAGTTAAAACTGGAACACTGCTGTATCACCTGCATCCTCAATTTTTTGACGTACCATTAATGACTAATGTTTGAAATCCCAATCCTGCTGTGACCTCAATCCTGAAGAGTAACTAGAGGGGCAGTAAAAACAGTGATCCATCTCTGGATAGCTATTGGCTTGGTGTAATATGTTTCAGGTAGCAGTAGATGCAGGTCCAGTACGAAAAAGATCCAAGCAACTGGTTACATCAGAAAGTTAATACATAGAAATCAGGTGTGAATTTCAAGTTCATTAGGTATTCCGTACTAACTATCTATGTGTATACTTAAACTGCCTCTTGATTTAGTATGACTATGTGCAAGAACATGTCACAAACTTTTCTCTTTAATGGTCTTCATCTCTTTCATGCATCTCCCTTCTCAGAATCACAGAATCACAGAATCAACTAGGTTGGAAAGGACCTTGAAGATCATTCAGTCCAACCGTTAACCTAGCACTGACAGTTTCCAACTACACCATATCTCTCAGTGCTATGTCAACCCGACTCTTAAACACCTCCAGGGATGGGGACTCCACCACCTCCCTGGGCAGCCCATTCCAACGCCTAACAAGCCGTTCTGTAAAGAAATACTTCCTAATACCTAGTCTAAACCTTCCCTGGTGCAACTTGAGGCCATTACCTCTTGTCCTATCACTTGTTACTCGGTTAAAGAGTCTCACCCCCAGCTCTCTGCAACCTCCTTTCAGGTAGCTGTAGAGCACGACGAGGTCTCCCCTCAGCCTCCTCTTCTCCAGACTAAAACAACCCCAGTTTCCTCAGCCGCTC